>NC_060167.1:18104659-18162418 GCF_021292245.1 Micropterus dolomieu | reverse complement strand
TCTATCTATCTATCTATCTATCTGTCTATCTGTCTATCTATCTATCTATCTGTCTATCTATCTATCTATCTATCTATCTGTCTATCTGTCTATCTATCTATCTATCTATCTATCTGTCTATCTATCTATCTATCTATCCGTCTGTCTACCTATCTGTCTATCTATCTATCTATCTATCTATCTATCTGTCTATCTATCTATCTATCTATCCGTCTGTCTGTCTATCTGTCTATCTATCTATCTATCTATCTATCTGTCTGTCTATCTATCTGTCTATCTATCTATCTATCTGTCTATCTATCTATCTGTCTATCTATCTATCTGTCTATCTGTCTATCTATCTATCTATCTATATTTATTTGCCTGTGCGCTTTCGTCATTGTCATCTTCTTCTTCTTCTTCCTCATCACCAGTGTCTTCATCCGACACGTCACCCTCCTCTGCATCAGGTTCAATGTTTGCTGGCAGCTTTTTCCCCTGGACGATAAGAATTAATGATTGAATATTGTAAGTCCATTTGTGATAATTTCGTGTTTTGTGTGCTGCACATTACAGTTTTTGTTGATCGCTTTGGTATTATTATCGCTATTATTAAGTACTGTATGTGGTAAAATTTCACAGCTCTTACTACAAACTCCCATCACACTTACAGAGCACACAGCCAATCTTTCATTCAAAACTTGCCATTGTGCATTCATCTGGATTGTGAACACCTCGCACTACACAACCATTGATTCTAAACACAAGTTTCTCGTGAAATGTCATGAGAACATATGGTTTAAACACCAAAAACACAACACAAGGATATTTTTTCTGTTTAGTCATTTTACTGTAAATACCAGTGAATCCAATAACGTTTCAAATGATTTCAAATTGCCTTAGAAGTGCTAAAAGTAGTATTAGGCAATACACTGACTTTACCCAACATTAACAGAATCTATTATTTCCATAATATCCATCCTATATGTAATCCAGTTTTGATCAATAAATACATAATCTATATTCATTGATACAAGAAACAAACTTTTACTGTATTTTACAGTATTGCAACATATAGGTTTTGTCTAATCAAATCTAACAAATACTAAAAAAAATAATTATAGATGGTAATCAGGTAGTGAATTTTATAGTACAGTATTGTACAAACTGTAATCATTGCAGTGGTCCTGCTCTGTTTGTTACGTAGCGCACTGAGCTACCAACACTAAGGTTGTGGGTGTAAAATCCCACTGAGGTCACAATACAATACAAATCTCATGCATAGGGTGGTTATTGTAAAGTTTTGAATGTGGACATATCAGGCAAATAAAACAACAATACATTCATATATATTACAGTTTTTCTCAGTCGCTTTGGTGCATTTCTCAGATCAGAATTGAAATTCTCAAAACTAATTGTTCAACCTCCACATCATCTCATCACTTGTGCACATCATAAAAGCACTTTCTCATTGTTTTGAACAAATTGCAAATGACTTGACACACTTATGTACAATTGTCTGCTGTTTCCTACATTTTCAATTGCTTATGTCCTGCTGATCACAATGAATTATACCAGTTTCTGCTGTATTCTTACCCCCCAAAACATCTAGGCATAAGTTCATTGCATTAGTCACTACATGCAAAATGGTTGAACACGTTATCAAAAATCAAAGTTAAAATACTTTATTCATATCCTTTGCCTACAAGTATATACTCTAGCTAAACAAAATGTTGTTTCTTAAGGACCATAAACAAAGTAAGAATAGACCACAACAACATCACAATAGCAACACTCATACCAACACTCAATACCAGTAAACAGTAACAATACACAGTGAGAAGTAATATATATATATATATATATATATATAAAGCGAATGTTGTTTTCCCCTGAGAACGGAATAATTAATTTTCTCGTGATCCCGAGATAACAAACCATAGCTGAATACAGGCACTGGCAGGTGCGTTTCTTTAGAATAATTTCAAAGCAATTACCAGTGTCACTGGTTAGCTCAGTTGGTAGAGCACAGGGCTCAGTTTGATTAGTTTGATTCCTGTTCTTGTTGACTTTCTTTTTCTTCTTTTGTGTGTATTATCCTCTTCAGCAAAATTGTTATGAAGAGATTGAGGGGAATCCAATCACACATTTCCCGACTGCTATTTCAAAGGTTCGGAAAAGCCGTCCAGGAAATGTGTAATGTTACACGGATTCCCCTGAATGAGAAGGAATTTCCTCTGCCTGGGAATGATGGGGAAATGAGAAAGTCCATAGGTTGATGGATGTGGACCAAGAACGCAAGTCCAGCACATGCTTTAGAGTAATGTGAGAATGTGAAACAGTCTTTTCATAAGAACTTTGTTGAAGAGGATTATGAAAAATATAAAAAAGAAAAATTTAGTCTTCAGTGAGGATTGAACATACAACCTTAAGACTATAATTACCATTATGGAGAAAATGATCCCGTTATCACAGGAAAACGGAGTAAAAGAATATTTGATTAGGGCTTCCGTATGTATATATATGAATGAATATATAGATAGACATTCTATACATGTCTATTTTAATTTTTTTGTAAATGTGCCCTGAATTGATGAAGATATCTGTTGTGATGTGGAAGAGAATCTGTGATAAAACAGACCGGAATGTCAGCCAAAGGGATGTACTGTATCCCATACAACAGTCCTGTCTCTTTCTTTTCTTCTTACAACGACATGCTCCGTCAACAAATTACAGTACAAACAGTAAAAGCATAGCTGTGATTCCTGTCTCTCCTGCAATGTATAACTTTGTACTGGTGAAAGAGATATATGCCAGACAAAAAAAGTGCTGCCTTGTGCATTTTCAATCATTGTCATCAAAATCTTAGCCAGATTGTACATCATAAAATACTTACAGAGTACACTGTTACATTGACAAGATGGCAAAACATTTTGACTTGTCAAGGACTTGTCATTCTGATGGCACTGACAAGTTCAATGACATGAGGAGGATTTGCTTTTGAGAGACTAAGGATTTTGAGCAAGTTATGGGCTTATGCGGGTAATCCACTGCGTTGTGCCGTTTGCACTACCTGTTTTGAGAAATGCAATTACTATTTTGCAAATGTTAAGGATGATTCGAGAAATGCACCAAAGCGACTGAGAAAAACTGTAAGCAAATGTTTCAGTGATGATCCATTATGAACAATGAGTATAGTGATAGTGAAAGGTATTTTAACAATAGAGAATAAAATCTCATCCAAAGTTATGCATGTGCTTTGTATGAACACAATGCATTTCACCGTGAATGTGTGTGAATAATACCATAGTGACAGAAAAAAATTGTATTAGCACTTTGTTTAAGTATCCCCTTTAGCTTAGGATTCATTTAACAGTATATGGCAGCACATGTTGCTAAAAGCAACTTTACCTTGACTAAAATTTTCCCTTTCAGGATCTCGGGGGAGGGCAGCTTCTTGCATTCATGCACGTTGACACCGGACAGATCCAGTTTGTCCTGTAGCACCTCTTTCAGATACTCAGCCATCTTCTTCTGCTGAGGCACACTGCAGTGGTTCTCTATGGACAAGATCACTGGGTATCTGTGGGGGGGGGGGGGTGATGATACCTGAACTACCAAACCAGTATGACGCACAGGCATGATGCTTTTTATTGTCAGTAACAGGAAGCAGACACACTTACTGTGATTTTGTGAAGGCATATTTGTTAATTGTTTCAACAACATCTTTGAAGAGAATTTTGGATGTCAAGGTGTAGCCGTGATGAATGATGGGCTCCCCATCAGGGCCATCCCAGCAGTCCACTGACAGAGGAGCAAGAAAGAACAAAAGAGATCAGGCTGTGTGAGTCACCTTGTCTGTAATGTTGTGTAATCACAGCGAAGAAAGCTGAAGTGTCTGGTTTTTGCCCTTACCCTCCACACAACGACAGCCTGCCTGGAGAACATAAGCGTACATTTCCACGCTAGACTGAGAGAGCAGCTGGTCTCCTGTCAGGTAGGTGTTATGCGAGGTGGCAATGAAGTAGTTATTCAAAGGCTGCGTCATGTCTTGGTTCACCTGATTGTGCTCGGGGTTGAAGATATCACCTGCAGGACTCCTCATGAAGTTGGTAAAACCTGAAGGAGGAAAGTTTCAGACCAGGTGTATTATTTGTGTGTTGATGTCATGTGACATGTGATGGTATTGATGTTCATTGGGGGTCATATTCACTGTTAAGGAAGTTATTATTAGCAAATTTCCCATACCATCAATACCCAGCACCATACGCTGCAGGTTCTCAGGGCATGGCTCAAACTTGGCCACTATGTCAATTAGATGCTCTCTGGCCAGGCCTCGCATCTGCAAATAAAATAATACCAGGAATGTAATTTCTGCTAATATTATCACACATATGTTTCACAAGTTGATTATTTTTATTGTGAACTAGCAGCAGTAGGACATTTTAAAGTTATTTTAAATTCTACGTTCCTTTATATCGAGGCTTTTATAAAGGGGTCTGTTTGCCTTTCATTGAATACATTTTGTGGGACTATAATTGCAATGCACTTAGCTGTGCTGTAACTTTTATTCTACTGTTATATCTGTTTTATTCAAAATTATTAAAGTTAATTAAAATAAAATAAACTTTTTCTTTTATTCTCTTAAAAATCCTAATAAACAGTCAGGCTGATGTGAATTGACAAGTAAAAGAAGTAACGATGGATTAAATGCATGCGTTGTTTCCTATGAATCCCTTGTGCATGTGAAGGCAATTTGAATCCAGTGCGGGAATGGTGGACTCCGCCCCCAACGATGAAAACTACTTTAAAGAGACTTTAAAGGTGATAACAGAATGTAATACATTAAGTGGCTATTGTTGAAAAAATCCTGACCATGAAAAGTGTCAAATGGGGTTTGATTTAATGAAAATCACAAGTATAATAACTTAATACGCACAATAAGGGGATTTATCCACCAAACATGAAACAATGACATGAATCATTTTTGTTGTACCTTCTGTTCATTTTCCAGGAAGCGTGCAAGGTCGTGAAGATCCATGACTTCTTTCTGATTGCTGTAGGAGATCATTATAAGGTAGAGGTCTCTGCGTGTGGAAATCATCTTGTAGAACGAACAGAATTCTTCAAAGCCCAGAGAACCCTGGTTCTCATCCGTGTCTGCGTCCTACAGATAATGACAAAAGTATTTTATGAGCATGAAATAACTTTCTGTGTGATTTGAGATAACCACCCTGCCAAAGAAAAAGGGTACCGCCATCTACCCATCTGAAAGACATATCTCTATTACCATCAAACACGATGGAACTCGTTCACAGAGACTTTTGTCATCAGGATGGGAGAACAGTAAGGTACTGAACTAAAGCAATATTGCAGTGCAGATAAAGCCATCTGTTCAGCGCTGGCCATATGGCCTTCCTGTGGCACTCTCCTGCCAAGATACTGTATATACATATTTGTCTGCTGGCTTCATCTACATTGTCTTACTGCCTCTTTGACTGAAATGATGTAGAGATCGCCTAAAGAATAGGCCCCTATAAATGATTAATATTTCATTACATTAAACACTATTGTTTTTGTTTTTTTGTTTTTCACTTTTTCTGGTTTCTTTCTGTTTTCAGTTTGCACACTGAGAAAGGGTGTCTACCCATCAATGCATTAAGAAGTACTTTAATTGTAGTCCTGCTGTGCTGATGATTTCTGTTGTTCTGGTTTAGAAGTATTTTATGCTGGGTGTCTCTGTGTCAATGTTGGTGTGATTGTAGGTTCACCACCTTGGTCCAGACTGAAGTATCTCAACAGGAATTAGAGTGATTGCCATGAAATGTTGTAGCCTACATATTTGTGGTACTCAGAGAATGAATCCCACGGACTTTCGTGATCCTTTGACTTTTGATCTCAACAACTACTGGATGCATTGCAGCGAAATGTGGTTGTGTTTATGTTGCCCTCAGCATGAATTGTCATAAGGGCCTCTATCAGGTCTAAACTTCAATTTGTGATAGACCAAAGTATTGGTTTATGACTAAATATCTGCAAAATTAATGACATTCCCATTAGTTGTATCTACTTTAAGTTATGTGCTAATTAGCAAACATGAGCTAACATGCTTTAGATTGAGTCAGAATGTTAGCATTGCTGTTGTGAGCATGTTGACATGAGTATTTAGCACACAGCCCTGCTTTTGTTGCTAACTGCAGCTTCACAGAGCTGTTAGCATGGCATGTGTGTCTAAAGTAGAGCCACCACTCAAGCCACCGGTTAAATCATGTTGTAGCTTATGTGAATTATGTTTTGTAGCCATGCAGCCACAATTGAAGAAGCAACATTTCCTGTTAGGATATATTAATGATACTAGATTAGTAAACATACAAAAGTAACTTTGATGGTGTGTCATGGACTAAATCTATGGCAGCTTGTATAATTAATTGTGGATACAAATCTTACTTGAAACATCTCCCTGACTTTCTGTTTGGGTAAATTCACATTGAGTTTGTGGAGCAGCTGGTGAACCTCTCCAATGCTCAAGGTTCCATCTCCATTTTTGTCAGCCTCAGAGAAAGTCTGTTGTAACCACGTGAGGATACAGTTAAGGAGGGAACTACAACGACCACGTTCAAGTCAATTAATGTGTGTTGTTCTGTCAGATTATTCTAAATGTAGGCTGTTGTACAAATGGATGTGTTAACGCCCACTTTATATATGTAGTGATGCATTTGTAATAATTAGTAATTTAGAGATTAAACATGTGTATGAGAGGCTGGATAAAGGATATTGATCACGGGTCCGTTGCCTCCGGGCCAAACTGTCTTCATCACTGATACCCGCCATGAGGTATTTCAGACCAGTGACCCAGGTGCGGGCCTCCTCTGCATTGGTAGCGACCAGGTCCAGGGACTTCACGCGGTCCCCATAGTAAATACTGAAGCAGCAGTTTGGGTCGAAGCGGTTGTCTGCGTATCGCCTGAAGATCTCTGACTTTTTCCCCTCGCAAACTTCATGTATGGAATCGATTGTTACTGAAACAGATGAACATTAAATGTACTGATGAACGCCACAGCTATCCATCATTTTGAATGAAGTGTGTGTCAGTGGTTCCAGTAACTCTCAGTAAGACTCTGTTTTTGTTGAACTACTTTGTTTATACCAGATTGTCTATGATTAGGCTACATGTTACTACTTCTTTCTTCTTCTTTTTTTTCATCTCTTATGTGTGTCACTTAAACAATAGCCTCATTGAGGGAAGGAAAGGAAGTTAAACCTATTTCTTATTGGTGATGGTGATTGGCTTTTGCCATGTGCAAAAATAAATATTGAAAATTCACAGTGGTGATGGCTCACTTTTGGCCTTATCATGCTTCCTGGAGGGCCGCCACCGGATGCAGGACTTGTGCTCGTCCAGGTAAAAGAATCGGACCAGTCCTTTCTTCTTCCCCTTCAGTTTGATCATCTGAGTGCCAGCCTGCATGGTACACATACACCTCTCCACTACAGGAATGCACAAGGAGACACGTTATTTATCAAGAGTGAAGTGGCTGCCCATCTCTACTAGTCACAGGGATCATCACATTGTCATTTATTTACTGCCAATGTAAGAGGGTGCTTGTGAAAATCAGTTATTCAGTGTATTCAGTGATGTGTTTTACTATAATGAAAGCTTGCTATTTATGGGAAATTTAACCCTAGTTCATGTGATTCTTTGCAATGCAGTGTGTTGGTGCCTAAGCTTGTTTTCCCAATCCATTTGTCAAAAATTCCTTATTATTATTATCGTTTCATATTTTGCTGCAACAATTTGTAATAAATGTGTTGTGATTGTATGCAGGAAGACATTATAACAACCCCAAAGGAATCCCCGAAGCAGTAGAGGTAGATGTTTACTATTAAGCACTTGTTTATTACCTACCTCATGCTTGTTGTGTATAAGTTGTATAAGTTTGGAACTGTACTTTAATTAAATTTAATTTTTTGTTGCTACTGTAACACTGCAACACTGCAATTTCCCTTCAGGGATGAATAAAGTACCTATCTGTCTATCTATCAATGAGATTATACGTTGCGTCACACAGTGATTTAAGTCGCTGTGTGTTAATGATAAGAGGCAAAGATGCACAACACGGAAATGATCTTTGTCTAACAAACAAATCCCTCAATTATCAGTTGCTCTAAAATTATTTCTCCTGACTTTTCTATTCTGATGTTTCGTGCAACTTTTGAATGGTGTGTGAATAGTGCTTGTATAAAATAGCAGGTCAGATCACAACTTTTTTCTTTTAACATTCAGGTGATGGTGAGGTGGTGTGATTGTTTTGTGTGCTGAGAGCAGGTAACCTTTGTTTGTAATCTGAAGCTCAGATACATGTGACGCAACCTGGAACATCATTCCGGCTAATCCTAAAGGATTGTCTACTGTCCATATGCCCATTATCTACTCACAGGCTTCCCTGCAACTCCATTCTGTTTTATGGGAAATTCACACGTTTTAGAGGCCAAATGCAGGTTAATATCATGGTTAAAGTTTCAAATTCACATATCTTGTTTTTTAAAATATAACATTAATGTCATAAAATATTTTAAAATCCCCTCTTTAGTGTGCAGCAGCTTGTAAGCACTTCTGATAAACAACCTGTTGACATCCTGCAGTGAGTATTTGAAGCAATATTATTTCATGAATCATTAGTGAATCTTACCCATCTGACCCAGCCTCCATTTCGGCTGTGCCACCATACTGCCTCCAATCCAGAAAAACTCCTCTGCAAGTCTGGAGATGGATGCTTTCTGCCAGAGTTTTGGGGAGCTCATAATAGACGGGTTAGACGAATTCAAGGGATTCGAGGCCTGTTTTGCCTGATGAGAGGAGCCCTTACCAAGTGAGGGGGAGAACATTCCTGCTGACAGAGATCCTACAGACTGAAAGGTGGTCTTCTTGGGTGACAGAGAGGACGGCAGTGGGCTGCCACTAAGCTCTGGAGAAAGAGGCGCCATCGCTGGAGCACTGTTCATACCTGAACTGTACATGTGAGTTCAACTCTCCTGTCCCATTCACACCATCTGAACCCACTTACCCTCTCACTCTGCTGGACTCTTCAGCCAAGTTTGTTCATAGCACAGCTTCTCTCATGCAGATTTTAAAGTGTCAGCATGTCCTCATCGTCCAGTTAAAGTTGTCCCACATTGAATCATGGAACAATTTTCCCATTCTGAAGGTTCATTTCTCATCATGTTGTGTCCAGTGATCCAATGTAGCAGCCATGGGTTCCTCAGCATTTATTTTGTTTGCTCTGAGAGAAGGCGTGAAGAGAAAGAGAGCCATGAAGAGAGAGTATGCAACATGTGTCAGTAACTAAATCTTCCTCAAGCTGTAATCCCGGAGTGAGGCTTCAGCCTTGCTTTCATGGAGGGATTTTCAGGCAACCAGTAAGCCTCTGAAGAAAGAGACTGGGATAGGAAGGGTGTAAATATAAATTTAACTAGATGACTTATCAAATAATTAAAGAACATAGAAAATCTAGTAGATTTAAAATGATTTAAGGATAGACAGTATCATGATTTAAGGTTAAAGTCAAAAAGGTTTATTTTGCTATGAACAGCCTAGTATCCACTTGAACTGTGAGCAATTATTTCCCCCTAGAGGCAACTGTGTGACATACAATGCATGTATGTATGTATGCATATCATGTTACAATACACAAAGCGATCCACTGATAAATTAATTACATAAGATTATATTTTCTCTAAAATAGACAGCTTAAGCTTACATATTCATGGTAAAACCACAGGTGATTTCATTTTGCCTTATTTTTTCCTGCACAGAGAAGACATCCTTACTCTTCTGTAGGTTTTGTTGCACCTGTTAGGGTGGGACAACAGCTTATATCAGCCTGGGGATTTGACACAATTCCCGGCAAAGCTCCATCTAATCTAATTTCAACTTGCATGAGTAGAGATTCAATCAGTGAAACCACCTCTGTGAGGCTTATAAAACCATCATCAGGAAATTGTAGTGGTATTACTGAACAACAGCTAATAAATACCAGGGGTACCAGCCGATTGCTCAGTTCCATCAATTAGGCCGATGATGTCAATTGTTGACATCATTGAAAGATAGGCCCTTTTCACAGAAAGCGTTACAACATCTTAGAGTCTGAAAAGCACATGTGTATACTAAAGTTAATAATTATCTATTTAGCTGCTGCAGTTTCAGGGTCCTGGCATTGGGCATGCTGGCTGACTGTCACACTGTGATGGCTCAGTGACAGACACTCTTTTTCTACACTCACGAATCAGAATGTCTGCTGTGAAAAAGGGCTATTTTGCTATAGCTAGCTGTTGTTCCCATTGACTGTATATAAAAGGTTGTTCCCTGTATGTGTCTGTTGTTTTTGGAGTAGCTGTACTCTTACATTATATCCCCCATGAAATAATTCAGAAGGCCTTTTTTCAAAAATTATTTATATGCTATTTTAATAAACTGTTTCTAATACCAATAGGCTATATTACCTTTTGTACTTTTCCAATTACAATAGTACCCTTGCAGACTCTGTGAGGCTGTACACACAGCAATGCTTTCTGCTAAATGCTAATGTCAGCTAATGTCAGCTAATGTCTCCCAATGGCAATTCTAACATGCTGATGCAGTGTAATGTGTTAATCATCTTAGTTTAGCATGTTAGCATGCTAACATTTATAGCCAACACCTGAGGCTGACAGGGAATATGTATAGTTTTGCAGGTATTTGGTCATAAACCGAAGTATTTGACAAATTAAAAAGTTTGACCTGATGGTGGGGCTAGATTAAAAGTTATGTGTTCACCTGCTAGGATACATGTCAGAGAACAATAAATGTCTGCACCAAATTTGATGGCAATCCATCCAATTGTGGTTGAGATATTTTTGTCTAGACTAAAGTGGTACCCAATCCTAAGAAATACAAATTAAAAAAAATGAACACACACAAACACTGTTTCCATTGTGGTAAAAAAAAAAAAAAAAAAGAAGCCGTAGGGTTCATTTAGATTTTAATAGGTATTATACAAGTTTTCCGAAGGAAAAGAAAACATTGAAACAAGAGGCAAGTGAACCCCCACTTCCAAACCAAAACTACAACAGCATCAGCTAACAAAATGGATATTGCTATTACACTGTACCCAACAAATACTGAGCGAGGGTATCATAATGATAAGACATAAAAGTGTTTTTTGAGCACCTAAGGTTGAAACCATGAGAACGGGTCGCTTCTACTCTATCTAGTGAGGGAGCTGGAGGTGCAGGGATTTCAAATCCATTTTTCAGTTTTTGGTCAGGGGTGCAATATATACTCTATAATTCATCAAATAATAAAGACCTTCTCAAATAAACAAAACCAAGGGAGAAATTATAACATTCTGTTGGTGTGTCATACCTAGAAAAACTATTGACAGGTCGAATTCACAACCATTCATGGTTTCATTCTCCTTGTTTAAACAAATAAGTCCATCCATTCTGCTAAATGCCCTGTGATTGCAATGACACTCAGGGATACAACAATAATGAAATTGCAGTTTTACAAATCCAAATATAGTCTCTTTTTTGGTTTCAAGTAAGAGCAAAAAATAATATTCATAATCAATTTAAGTCTGGAGCAAGCAAACATACCAACAAATATCTTATTTACAATATCATTGTATTTACATCAGAGGATACTCAGAGAAAGTGTGTTTAAATTTAAAGTTCATGTTAACTTGTCTTTTGAAAAATGTAACAGGGAGTACAATGCACAATGCAAGGTTCTTTTCTTTAAAAAGTGCAATTCCTTTTCTTAAAGTAAAAAAATATATATCCATATTTTGTATATATGTAGAAATGTTGTTCATATAAACAGCATTTATTGATTTAAGAGCCCTAAAACCAGTGACTTAAAATGAATGCTTTCTTTTGAAAATCAGCAAATTATTATAGAATATAAATTATTTTACAATACTCAATAGAAAACCAGAAGTACCGCATTTCAACAAAAACAGACAGCTATCGAAGTTTTTTTTTCTTTTAAGAGGGCATTTGTAGACTTATCTGTGCTAATGTGGGCAAGAATATTTGCTATTTATCACATGATTTGGTTGCAAAAACATTATTGGAAACATTTTTCAAACAACACATAAAGTTGCATCATAATATTAAAAAGTAACACTTCCATAAAATATCTAAGCATAAAACAGTGGTGGATCTGAAGGCAGCCCACGTATCATCCAATACTTTAGGTTTATAAAATACAAAAGGTAGACAAGCTGGTATACATGCGTACATGTTTGTATATGGATGTTTTTTCTTGCCTGTGGAATAACAGTGCTGCGCAAGCAATATTTCTTAAAAAGTACATCCTCTACACAGTTATAAAAAGCAAGCTGATATTAAAAGTAAATAGTGGTAAACTGGTGTCTCTTGTTTCCAGTGGTCTGCAATGACACCTTTGAGTGTACCAATATTTTGTGGCACCAAGAGTTTCATCATCTGCTCATGTTTCACCAGGTGCAACATGTTTCTTCCCTTCATATTCAAGTAGTGTTATGTGGCTATATTTGCACATCTTAGAATAGCTTATACCAAAATAAAATCCTTGGACAGCGTCAGATGTCTAACTGAGGGCTCTGACGTCAATGGAGAGATGTGATCATCACTGAAGAAATCTTTCTTAATTTTCACACTCTACAACATGCTCAGACATCATGCTACTTTCCAGTTCATTTCATAAAATTCATATATTGTCATAATAATATTGATTTTAGATCACATCATATTATATATGACAGATTTTTCCTCTACAAAACTGACTTTGCAATTTGTTGAGTTTATTTTTCCTAATAGGAGGTGCAACAAAGTCCTTAACAATGCTCCTTTTTATTGTCTTTTTTTCTCTTCTTCTGAATGTGCAACTTTAGGATCCATCGGTGTGCTGTGTGGTCTGTCTGTGTGCGTCTGCGTCTCCAGGATGGCTGCTGTCGGCCTGCAGGGCCAGCTGGGTTTGCAGATCTTTAACAATAGTCTCCAGGCTCTGCCGAGCTTCTCTCTCCTGCTGAAGCTCCTGTCTCAGCTGCTCACGATCAGCTTCTGCCTGCTGTAGCTGCACATGCAACTCTTCAATCTGCGAAACATAGACAGAGGTCAGTTTAAATGAGGATCAAAAATAAACAAACCACATACTGGTGTTTTTGGTGATTATGGGCATCTCGCAGACATCTTACCTGACTGGAATATTTGACACGGAGACGTTCAGCCTCACAACCTTTGTCACAAACTCGCAGCTGTCTCTCCCTCTCCAACTCCCTCTTCAGCCGCCCACAAGACTCCTCCGCGTCCCTCATCTTCCTCTCCCAATCCACGCGAAGGCGTTCAATCTCCTTTCGCAGGTTGCGCTTAGCTTCGATGGCCTCACGAAGACGGCCTTTCTTTGCTACCCTCACAAACTCCAATTCCTGTAAAAACACATCACAATCATTTCATGTTTAAAACTCTAATATTCATTTGGAGATTACTTTCATTCCTTCTTATCACACATATTTCACAAGAACTGGATGTGATACCTGCTGAAGGCTGCGTTTAGCTTGCAGAGCAGCTGCCAGCTTCTCCTCCTGCTTCACTCTTATCCTCACAATCTCCTGCAGGACTTTTTCCCGGGCCTCTTTGGTGTCTGTGCCTCCACACAGCATCTGTCTCAGGGTTTCCATCTCTGGGCAAACTGTCCCTGACAGCCAGGCAGGTCCCTCCTGAGGTCGAGCAACACTCTGCGGGGTCAGAGTCTGAGAAACACTGGCGCAGGCTGATGGAGGAGAAGCCAGGGAGGAAGGTGGTGCTGGACCTGAGGGATAGAGAGTTTTGACATTATTAAGACAGTGGTTGCAAGAATACTGTTACTGTGTCTCAAAGAATGTTGTTAATGTGACAAAGCTGTTAGCACTGCTAGTTGATATCTAACACTATCAGTTATATTCAACTGGAACTAGGGGTGGAGCGATCTGGCCAAAAAATAATATCACAATCTGTTTAATTGCAAAATTTTCTAAATTTTGAAATGTCCTGTGGCTATAGTGAGACTTGAAATTTCTCAATTTGCCCCATTAAAACACAACACTGCTATACAGGTTTCAAAATGGTGATTAAAACCTGAGTTTCACTTGGAGTTGTAAACAGAAGAATCATAAAATAACACTTTTCAAGTACTCACAACTCAATTGCATTGTTTACAATTCGTCACCCAAGGAAGAGTCACGTGAAGTAAGTTCGTCCAATCAGCACAGACATGTAGTTGGCTAGGTCACTCTATTGGTTTGTTCATGTAGCGCGAATCCGCTAGTCTATGAGGTTTTGTGAAGTTTGGAAACAGAAGTAAGAGGACATTAAATACTGTGATCCCTACGATTTGCCTGAAAAGTAGATTGTGACGCCTTAGATCACAATCCCGATCTAAACTCGCCAAATTGCCCAGTCTTACGTGGACCAATTTTTCATACAATTTTAACCCTCACTGTAAAGGTCAGTTTTTATGTTTGCATTCTACATTTGGTGGCAGAATCTTGATGTTTCAGCTGTTTATCTATTACTTTTAGCTATCTACTAAATTTTAACCCTTCATTCTTATCTTTTAGCTAACCGTTTCAACCTCTGTTCACTTGCTAACTACTTTTCAAACACTTAATTTTTTTTAAGTGGTCCACAGTCTTTCCACATACCCTCTGGCAACTGCAGAAGTACATATATTTTTCTTAGCCGCGTGCATCAGCAAGATAAATGTAGCATGAAACCAAATATAAAACTTCCTTTCTACAGCGCCTGTTGCAAATCATTGCAAAAATATAATTAAACAGAAGAAATGCAATTTTTGTTGTGGCTACATGACAGCAAAAAATAAAACAACTTTTATCTGTTCTATTTCTTCCATTAAACACCAGGTGGCAGAGTTGCACAGCAATCACCCTAAACCGGTTCTGCTGAGGGTTATTTCCAGTTGGGCTTAATATGTAATTCAAGTTGTAGCTGTAAAAACTGACTCTTGTAGTGTTCAATTGTTTTCTCTGGATTATTCCAAACTCTCAGGTGATGGGTGGTACTCACCATCATCACAGTCATCCACATCAATCTCGCCATCTGTGTCCATGTCGTCGGGTCGGTTGGTGGTACTGGAGGGGGCCGATTTTGCTGCAGGTTGTGCGTCTCCATTATGCAGATCATGCGGCGGCCTGGAAATGGCTGGGACCCCCCTGCCAGGAGCGTGGCTGTCCCTGGGATGGACAGGAGGGGCCAGGGGAGCTGGTGTCAGATTGGGAGCCACCAAAGTCTCATGACTATTTGAGTAGGACCTGTGGTGGCAATACAGGTCCATTTAAAGCATTTCATTGGTTGATTTAACAAATATGATATATTTAAAACTGAAACTATTGCAGCTCCTCAGATGACTCACCTCTCCACCTCATTCTGAGTAGCTGGTTTCTCTTTTTCTGCTGCTTTAGGAGACCACGGGCGGAAAGCAGAGGGCCTCTGTTTCAGTTGGACCTGTTTCAGATCCTGGAAGAACGAACAAAACAACAAGCTTGGATAAACTCACAGAAATGACGACCAGAACATTAAATTAGCCGTGGGAAAGATACTCAAAGGACCCCTTTTCATTTAACAAAGCTAAATGACTAGAGGTCGTACATAGATGATAATGTGATGATTCAAAAGAACAGTGGCTTTTATGTCACCCTTTTGACCTTTGAGCTTAATGGCAAATCCGGTTTCACACTAGCAACAAGTGTACAAACCTTGTGTGCAGACTTTGACAAAGATTGTAACCAGTCAGGTTTCCTGTCTTTGTCAGCTGATGGAGATTGTAATTTGTCGAATTTGGACCTTTTGGCTTGGACAGGGCTTGGAGACTGAAGAGAGAAAAGAGAATAGACGGTAAATCATTGTGATCCTTGCAGAGATAAAGAGCAGATATTACATCATGGAGCACAGTGGATATTTCAAGAGCCCACATCCTCTAAAAATGCTACTGTATGACTGTTAATGGCATTATTCATAAGAAAGACACAGATTTGTCAGAACATGATGTGACTTTTTACAATTCACTCTTACAGTAAAAGAGCAGAGAGTCACAGAGAGAAAGAAAATTAAACGAACAGAAAAGAAGTCATAGAGAGACAAGGAGGATAGAAGATGCGTCTGTGTAAGCGTTCAGTCTCTGAGCTTGGCATGTCTGCATGTTTGTGTGTGTGTGTGTGTGTGTGTGTGTGAGCAGGGCTTTGAGCTGAGCAGACACTCAAGCTGGTCTGGCTGGCAGCCAGAAGGGCTACATTGCTCCCTGCCAAGCAGAAGAGGCGCCATCAGGTGGAGCAGATCGACTCCCCGAACCACAGAAATATTGCAATATGGAGACAGAGAGAGACAGAGAGGGAGATGAGTTAAAGTAATTGCACTAGGATCTGACAGAGGATTGAGTTGAAGTGTTAGAGAGAGTTAGAGTGAGAGTGTCAGAGAGGGTTGCATGATAACGCAGGGCCTCAGAGTCATGAAATGTTTGGGGAAAGCTGTGCATAAAAAACCTGGGGCGGGAAGCATCTGCCTTGTTAAGAGACATAACATACTGAATCTACAGAGCCCCTGATTGTATATATAGTATGTATGTGTGTGTGGCAAGCTGCAGGAACATGTGTTGAGATAGCTAACCTCCTCAGCCCTCAGGTCTGCACTTGTCAGACAGAGGATATGTTTACCTGGGCCAGGGCAGAGGCCAGCACAGACATGCCTGTTACTCTCTTACTCACCGCTGTGATATTCTGCCTCCAGGAATGGCAAACACTCCCATCTCCTCGTCTGCGTGTGCAATTCAAGACGAATGATTACTCTGTCTACCTTCAAAATCCTCAATGGAAAACACTCCTGCGGGGTTGTAGTTGTGAAACCTTAATCGCTGCTCGCTCTAATCACTTCAAGATGGAAATTAATGACAAACCTCATTTAGCATTAAGTGAGAAATGGTTGGCAATGAATCACATCTCACAGCTTTTCTACATGAAGCCAGACGCTGCGTGTGTGTGTGCGCGCACAAGCAGATATGAGTGGGTGTCGGGGCACGTGGGGAGTGTGGGTGTGGGTGTAGACGTGCATATGTGTGAGTGTGGGAGGGCGTGTGTGTGTCTGGTACAGTGTGCTCAAGGGTGGAGGTGTTAGTCAAGTCTTACACTGTAGACCTGAACTACTGATACCAAATGAGTTTTCATAAGTGCTGTATAAACGGATAATAAATGATAAAACACAGTCGTAATAATATACAAAAAATATGCTATATGTGCTGACAAATACTGTTCATTAATAAACACTAAAAATTACTGTATACAGGTAGAAGGTAGGTTTATATCTGTTAACAACTACATTATCTTCTACGTTATTAAAATGATTATGTACTGCTATTAAATGCTGGGGCGGGGGGTTAAAGTGTTACCAATGAATATGTAAGTAAAATACACATTTTTTATGTAATCTAATCTAATCTATACTCTGCATCTTCATACTGTTTGTTTTTTGCTTGTCTCTACCTGTCTAACCAGTAACCACATTACACACACACACACACACACACACCCATTCACAAACACACACTCAGTGTTTGGTTTGCTACTGTAGGTTAATTCTTTTAACCCAGAGCTCCGGCTGACTGCGTCCTGCTCGGCAATGGTGACTCGACCCCTCACCTGGCTGACTTAAGGCTGGTGGATTTCTAAGAACTGCTGCCCTGCTGCAATCAGACTCTGTAATTACTGACGTGACTGTTGTTTTCCCGACAAAGGATGTCTGCCTGTCTGGTACTATTTCTACCCTGAGGTTTACAGGTCCAGGAAGGCTATGAGTGCTAGACATAATAGAGTCAGAAAACAGACACTCCCAGACACCACAAGGGACCTGCTGGCTAAATCTGACACTGACCTCACAGGAGAGCAGCCGCATGGGCTTAACTCACCACCACATCATAGACATAGCATGACCAGGGAGTCATAACACCCTCCTTGCACATCCTACTGCCTAGCAGGTCCCATTGAGCCAGATGATAGGACATCCCTCTCTCTCTCTCTCTCGCGGGTGAGAGGGAGACTTCCTCTGAGGAGTTTGCTTTGGCCAAGTCCCCTGTGGGAACTGAGTCTTGAGTGGGAGGGGGGTGGGTCAGGGGAGCGGGACCACAGAGGAAGCACTGAGCTGAAGGAATGTATACTTGAAGGCCAAGTACAGCCTCTCCTTTAAGACTCCATTCAAGCATTGCCCTTTTCAACTCGCTATTGTATGATATTTCCTTGAGGCGCTGTAATGAGAGAGAGTTTCAAAGCAAACCTGTAGGCTAAACAGGGTCTAATAGCAGCTGGGCTAAGAGTAGAAATGCTTTATTTTTTAATTAGTGCTATATAATGGCATGGTAATACCCGGATAAGTCCCAGCTATTTTCATGCTGGCATGGAAGATAATCACAGTGAAACACAACACATTGCAAACATATCAATATCTATTCTAAGAGCAGAGCGTTTGACCTGCTTGAAGAATAATGTGTCAATATTGTGTTAAGCGGAGCGTTATTTATCTTAAACATGGAGCCAATCAACAATATTTGTTTATTGAACCCTGACATGACCAAACCAGGGCTGCCATTTATAGTTTAACAACAATATCTTGAACTTGGTTAGGTGAGAGTGAACTTCACAAACAAATACCATAGAGAATACTGATTAAAGGGTCAATTTACCCTAATCTTCACAAACCTAGCCATGCAGATTTATTTGCCTAGGTTTTAAGACATATCTCTCATCTGTCTTTTTGATTCCAATAAAAATGGACGTTCATTTTGGGTGGTCACTTACAGCATTAAAAAAAACTACATTTTAAAACTTCAACAACATCATGTCCACAGCACACACTGCAAACATTTTTTCTTTGGTCTAAAGTAGTGTCAATTGCTATTAGGCACAGAGGAGCCTGGAAGGAGAACAACTCAATGTGCTCTTCTGACTTTTTGAGATGTTACTGTGTACTCAGATCTCAGCAAAAATAGTACAATCTTATTATTATAGTCAAAGCTATGAAAATAAGAGCCCAGTTGTAATAAATCACAAGTATCCTTCAAATAATCCTCTTATTATCCTCTTATTGATCAGAGAAGAGAAGATTTATGTTATTCTCACATCTGTACTAAACAAAAACAGCTCGGGACCATCTAAACAAACGAGATATAACATGTCAATTAGTGAGATAGGTGATAGGAGGACTTTGGTTTTTTTGGAAAGAGCCAGGCTAGCTGTTTCCCTCTGTTTCCAGTCTTTGTGCTAAGCTAAGCTAACCTGCTGTTTGATGTAGCTTCATATTTATCATTCAAACATGAGAGTGGTATCAGTTTGCTCATTTAGAAAGCCAATAAAGTATTTCCCAAAATGGTAAACAATTCCTCACGTCCCTTTCATTAATGTTGACATGTTAGCAACTCTAACAGCCGGCTAAACTGAAACCTCTACCATCTTTTGTGGAGCTTAAAAAGAAAAACTCAAGTGAAATTATCAAGGAGTAAAACAAGGGGCAGCACTCATCTGGGGAGACAAAAATAGTTTCCCCAATTGAACTTCCTCGGGCAACAGTCATTCAATACCAACGCATGCTTCATGATAGCATGGCATTAAGAAAAGTGCACAGCAACAAGACACAACAGTTTCAGATTACGGCCTCCTTTCCCCTCCTAAACCCCTGAATGTAATCCCCAGATCGACATGTGCTTAGTGGGGCGCTGTCTCACTCAAGGGCACACCAACTGGCATGGCTCACTCGGGTAACAGCCTTAGTTGGAAGTGAGAGAATACTAGTTTTAGTAATCGGATCCCTGTAGTTTGGTGTGGATGTTCACAGGGATTCCTTAAGCGTTCTATTCAACTGTCACTGCGTAAATTGTATGACAGTCCCTTGATTTATATAAAGCTCTGTGGTTACCTCGTAACAGCTGGGGGAAAATTATTGGTGTCTGCCTAGAATATCCCTGAAACTTCATCTCTGCTCCACACAGATACAGCACAAGCTCCCATTTCCCCTTGCTAAATCTTAGCTTAATATATCAATTTATTCTGTCTCCGTTGCGTCCAGTTTGAGGATATACTGTTTATTTAGCTGAACTGAGCCATGACAATATGGACACACAACGAGAGCTGCAGGGCTTGCCTTAAGGTCGCATTACAGTAAAGCTTATTGGATTGTCCTAATTGTCTTTGGGATTGAGACTTGATGAGGTCTGAGGTGGATGCAGGATGAACCGCTGTTCCTAAAGGTGGAAAATATCTCTTCAAGTCCACATGGCTTGACACATATAGTGTCAAGGCAGTAGAACAGACTGTTTTTTATATACATCTATTGGATGCATGTTTATCCTGGAAGAGGAATCCTCCTGTTGCTCCTTCTGAGGTTTCTCAACTTTTTTAAGAACATTGTGGGAGTTTTTCCTGATGATTTTTCGAATCAAGGGTCTAAAAACACAGTATGGTATTATGACTGCGAATCCTCTGAGGCAAATTTGGGATTTTGAGCTATATACATATAGCTATTACTAATAAAAGTAGCAAAATGTATACAACAGAACAATTGCCTGTGTGAGTGTTATACTATTGTATCTCCAGATTATTATTGCATTAACGTGTAATTCACATTTATGTATTTGGTCGAGGTGGAGCTAATCTTATACACTTTGTGTAGTAAAGTGATTGTATCTCTCAAATGTAGTGGAGTAAAAACTATAGTATTTCGCTCTGAATTGTAGTAGAGTAGATGTGCATTGAAATGAGAATACTCAAGTAAAGTACCAGTACCTCAAATTGCTACTTAAGTGCAGTACTTGAGTAAATGTGCTTAGTTACATTCCACCAATGGCTTTAAGTATTAATTTTTAAAATAAGTGAACAAATCTGCCAGTAAAGTACTTTGTCTGTTTCCATTGCAAGTCACATTGTTTGAAGTATTTTCTACAATGAAGTTTCTTTTCATTTTATTTAAGTATAAACTGCACCAAGATATAGATGCTGATTCCCAGAAAATTCTTGCGGGAAAAATATTTTATTGCACCAGCTGATTTTTTTTATTTTTTTTATTTTTTGCCACATGTTTGAAGAGTTATATAAATATAAACAGACAGACTAAGATGGAGAATGTTTGCAGTGAAGACATACTGTACATGTATTAGTTTTTGTTTAATTCACTTCACTCAACAAACTATTAGGGCACACTAAACCCTCTATAATCTTTTAATGACATGTTTCATTTCTAGTTTCTGCATCATAAAAAAACCTGTTCCTCAATGAAGTGAATTCCCTGTGTGTGCATGGCAAGATCAACTCGCCGGTGAGAGCAAACAAAAAGCAAGATTACAGTAGTATTGCGTGGCAAGAAATGAATTCCAATTCAGGTCCAAACATGGCAACCATAACAACATGGACATGCCCGCCTGCCTTTCTTATAATATGTTGACAGTGGAGACTTCCCTCAGAGGATGACCTCACAGTACAAAGGGCTCATAAGTTATTTCAACAGACATGGAAACCCTAGACTAAAAAACACGAAACAGATATCCATGCAGATTATACATTATTAGCATGAGCATGTTTGGTATGGTTGTGAGGCAAAGATATCTTAGGAAATGAACTGTGCTCTGTGACTGGTGTATTTATAGATGCACATAGTGTCAAATTCAGCAGATAGTTGTCTGAGCCCCCCTGCTGTACTATTGGAATAAGAGAATTAAACATCAGGCCACATGATCTGAGGGAAGACACAATCGCATCTGCAAACCAATAAAGACAGACACACACACACACACACACACACACACACACACACACACACACACACACACACACACGATGCTTTTATGCTTCTATTCACATTTAGCACACTTTTAATGTAGGAGCAGCTGCAGTGCTAACCAGGAGGCCGGAGGGGATAAAGGTTAACAAGGATGACAGAGAAAGAGAGATAGAGCAAGGACAGACTCTAGTCGATCTATGTTTATGGAATTTAATTTAGCAAGTGAATTCTTACCAGAAATGTATGTGAGCTACTTTCAGGAACATCATGAATAAAAGAAGAAGGGGTCTCTGCGAATTTCTGAGGAAATTAGTCAATTACCACTTTGGTTTTGGTTGATTCTGGGTACAAACATCTAGCTGTAAGATCAAATGTTTAGTCAAGTAAATATATCTGTTAATCACTTCTTGGCATCTTCTATTCAACAGTACCCATTGATTAAAAATAAGATCTCTATGACCAGGCAGTTTCAGCTGCCACACTACAAGAACACAGTGGTAATTCAGATTGTCTATGTGCTCTTGAATTGAATTAAGGCAAAGCTGTGAGAAAGTCTTTGTCGGAGGGACTAAAATGAATTCCACATTGGTATTGGTATGTGCAAGAATACTTCCCACACCTAAAAGCATTCCAGACATTTTCACTGTCGTTCCAAAATAACAAAACAATCAATATTGTAATAATAATAATTTCAATAATTTCAGGAAATACCATGCAGAAGGTTTGCAAAACATCTGAGAGCATTTCTGTGGCTGTATCCTGACTTTCATACATGTGTGCGTGCCTTCACAGAACTTGATCTCTGTTGTGCAGCAGTGCCAACCCCATCTTTGCCATGCAAGCTTAATCCCTTGGCATTACACCAACACTCATCTGAGACTCTGCCAGTGATGCATCTCTGTGCATTTAAAGGATATATAACTTACCTTTTGTTGACGTTATAATTTGGGATAAAATTATAATTCACTTAGGATGTAAACATCAGTGTTAACCTATCCTAACGTTGATGTTTTTAATATGTTTGTTACCTTTGAAATTGTAATATTTTATTTGCTTGCGGTATGTTTGTCCTACGTATTCTTTTTTGTGAAGTGTATTGGGACCATGCTGCATAGTGATTCTGCACTTTAAATAAAAATTGATTGATTGATTGATTGATTGATAGTTTGAAATGCTTTGCAATATTCATCATCATTCAAGGTTGTAAAAACCAGGTAAGTAGTTTCTGCACAAGCCAAGAAGAGTAATGTCAACATTTAGATCTCTCAGTTATACTGTAAACAGCTTTGGTTCATATCTCTCACATCAGTGCCAGTTTATGTTCTGTCACGGAGGAACAAGAATTGATTTCTAAAAATAAAATGAACACTGTTCATATTTCATTTTGCCATAACAATAGTTTTTCCCTCTGCAAGTACAGTCTCACTTGTATCAGAGGGTTGTTTTCAAGATACATAAACTACAAAAAATCCATGTTTATTAAAATATTTCTTTTAAAGGGGCATTCAAGTGATTTAGTATTGCTCATTCATAAAGTTGGGGACATAAATAGATTAATCATTGCTAATAATTCAATAAAATTGAAGCAGCAGAGGCTGACATATCCTGACTTTTAGTCCATTGTATGAGGAAAGCTACATCCTACATTTCCCATATTACAATTCAACAGCAACTTTCATTGGGTCCTGTTTGTCTGTTAAATTCCCTCATCTTCCACACTCCATCCAGAGCCACAGAAGACACTATACAACTGTTTTCACAGGCTGAAAAGTGCTCTCCATGATGCGTAAACTGACCTACAATCTTTTTAAGAAACTCATTTCAGGAACCCAAGAAAACAATAGCATTTTATGTGTGAGAACAAGATAGTGAAGTGTTGGAGTTTGTGGGTTTTTGATGGCAGAGTAATGAAAGAAATGAGCAAAAATATGTGGTTTCTCAATCATAAAAAACAACTCTGTCCAGACAGTTGGGTGTGTTAACGAACCATCCTCTCATTGGAGATCTGATGTCTCCAGACTAAAAACCTTGGTTTATCATTGATAAGCACATCGTTGCCTGTACACAGGGAAGCAAGCATCGCCGTTCTGGCTGTTAGCACACTCCCCCTCTGCTCTACAACAAGACAGCAAGTCCAGTGTCTGACTGACTGGGTTTTAATCCTGCAGATTAATACTAATGCCATGGCGAAGAAGGCAGAAAGACGATTATAATGTCACTGGATAACCTCACAACCCAAACAGTAACAGCTCCAAATACACAGACCAATATATCACTCACAGTACCTGGTACTGAATGTCTCCTCTGCACCTCCCTCTCAGGGCAAAGACAGTTAAGAAGTCAGGACAGGAGGAGGTCTGAGAGACCCAGTCAGGGTCTAGACCTCCAGTGTCTGAGAGATTGACAGGCCAGATGGAGATCTCCACGTTAACAACAGACTACAGGGATAAATCAGACCTTAGATCTCAATGACCCACAGAGGGCTGGACATTTTTTTAAATTGTAAAGCAGCTCGCCAGTCAGCTGAGCTGTGGTTTGCGCCGCCGTGTCCTCGCGGTAAGCTGAGCCACATGACCACATGCCCAGCGAGCAGCCAGTGGAGAAGAGGGCAGGTGGCAGGTTTATTTGGAAAGATGAAAATGGGATGAATACCAGAGGTTAAGAGGTGTGAGAGGACGGGGCGGGTGCAGAGGTGGATTTAGGGGAGGAGGTCATAAAAGCTGTGAGAGGGTGAGGTGAAGTTAGGGTCACTGCTCACTCAGGGTCCCGTGTGATGTCATTTCACCAACACAGTATATGTCCTGAGAACTGCTTGGGAGCTAATTGGTTGAACTGAGGTAATAAATCCTGCTGAAATTTATAGATACCATTCTGGTCATTCTGTTGAAATGCTGCCTTCCTGGTCACTAGGTTAGAAAACCGAATCTCTGCTTCACCCCTGTTTCAATGAATTACTAGTGTGGCCTATAAAGACATTCTTTTTGTTTAATTAGCTTTGAACTTCAAATTTAACTCATAAGCTTGAAAGCCTAGGATCAGTCTTTTATACTGCGCCACTACATAATAGTTCTTTTCTAATGTTAGAAAGCACAACCAAAGAGCTGCACTATTTGAAAAGTGCTAATGAGTCCATTCACATAGAAAGGAAACACTAAGAACAAAATACCTCATATTAAAGAGCAATAAGGAGTCTTGACGCAAGTGAAGAGAAGTACAGCTCCAGGAGAAAAACAAGAAAGCCACTGGGTTTTACAAGTGGTCAACCAATTAACTTTCAACACATTTTCAAAACTACACCAAGAGTTATTGCCTCTGAAAATGTTCTCCTCTCTCTGGCAGAGCAGCAATCTGACGCAAATGCATGGGGGCCTCACAGTGTGAGTATGTGTATACAGTAAAATTTGACAGAGATCAAATAGCATTTCACTTGTTTCCACTTGTTCAAGGAATTGTCTGTAAGGGAAATAGGGGATAAAACACCCACAACATCCGTTCCTAAGATCACACATTCCATCCTTAAACACTGGTTTTGTTTCCCTCCTCATAGGAAAACATATCTGCTTACAGAAATAATTAGGTGAGAGGGCTCAAGCCTCGTAGCTTCCATAAAATGAATACGAGTGCTCTAAAATGGAGGGCTGAGAGGGGCGGGTGGTGAATCGCAGCACTTCATGAATTCTGCAATTTGCCGTCTGTTTCTTGACTCTGAAAATTTTCTTGGAAATGTCTTTTCCTGGATGATTTTATTGCACAAGATCCTGTGTTTTTCTCCATGGCAACCACATAACAGTAGAGCCCAACTAAGCTCTGACTCAACAAACAGAACTCCACAAAATACCCATTCCAGCGCCAGGGTTTTCCCCCCCTCGCCCAGCTTTCCTGCAAAACCCTGCCCGAGACGGCTTTAAAACAGAGGCCGAACGATCGCACTGACCATGAATGAAGACACATGCTGGGATTAATCAGGGCACATACTGTATGTGACATGCTGCAGAAGATATGTGCAGGAAAACCTGACGAGCCTCAGGTGCTGCATGGTTTCAGCCTTTCTGCAAGCCAGAGCCATGACAAGTTCAGTACAGTAGGACAGGCAGCAGCTGGGTACTGTTAACCTGAGGGAGCTTCACTTAAAGCAACAGCAGGTTTTGAACAAATACACCGGACAGAGCATTACATAAAAGTCTGTTTCTCTCTTGGTGGGCTGAGCTGGAAGGACGCAGGCGCTTTTTGTGGCCCTAATGTGGTCGCTAAAGGGAAAGGAAAGCCAGGGATTAGTGTTGCATGCAGGCACAGGCCTGACAGGAGGGCATAATGTGTGTAACTATGTAATCTCTATGGCCTTTCCCAGCAAATCTCTGAGACCTGCATGTTGGACGATAACCTACAAGAGAGTAACTACACAGAGTACTGCAAAAATGCAAACTAGCTTGTATTTCAAATCAAATTAAAACTCTGGAGAAGCTGTAATCTGTCAGTCTTTACTTCAAAATTCATGCTTTAAGAAGTCCCTTTTTTCATTCATGGCCATCCTTTACCATAAAGACAAAGTTAGTTGAAGGAGACTGAAGGAGTAGTCGTCCTCCCACCACCTGTCCTTGAATCATACTAATCGCTTAGCACGCTAGGAGAGGATTTAGTTCACTGCTTTCTCATTGGTGAACTGTCAACCTTCTTGTCTTGACTAGTTAAGGCCATTCCTAAGAAAACAGGACATGTCTGCTAAACTGTAACTTAAGACAACAGTGAGCTAGGCAGCAGTTTCAGCTGCTGTCGAGCAGCTGTAAGGCTGTTAGCATGTGTGGTTGCTCTCAGTCATACAAGGCTTTCAGAGGCTTCACCCTTGCAAAAACACAGAATCAAACAAAATTATCCTTTATTTGTTGCATATAAGGTCATTGCAAAGGGGCATGGGAGGCTGCCAACTTTTCTCTTTGCCTCTCCCGCACTCCCCGTCCACCTCGTAGTGAGCACAGTGTATGCCGCAGGGAGGGGAGGCCCTACACAGGAACTCAATAATAACTTTCAGCAGTCTAGCCAGGAGGCTGGAAGCCCAGACTGCGGCTGTTCCCTCCTGTCCACGTTCCTCCCTCCGCACAGCACCACGCTCCTCCCTTCACCCCCCTCCTCCTGCTGGCCTGTGTCTGCTCCACAGGACTGATGCATTCTGCAGACAGGCCAGCGCTCTTAAAGAGACACAGGCCACATTTTTATCCCCTGAATCACTGCAGTGGACAGAACCACTAAAGCAAGAGCAGAGTCCCTTGTTTCCAGCCTCTCAATCAAGGGCCTGTGCTTTATTTCACTCCTTTTCTTAAAGCTCGAGACCCTGACATGACGCATAATGTGAGCGAATAAACAGGCCGAAGTATGTTGAGAGGCTCTCAGTGAGTCTCTGGCTGGAGTCTTTCACTGTGGCGGCCTTTCAAGGTGCCTTTGATGCCTTCTTTAAAGTTTGTCAAGTGCAATCAATGTTCCTGGCTATAGAAAAATATTTAATACTATTGTCATGATAATTTTTGGAGACAATCCAATAAACCTAATAATAATGACTTTGAACCGACACTCCCACCACTGAGGGTGCGGCTATATAAATTGCCTCTGGTGTTACACTAGTGGTATCCGCCTCAGAGGGTAGAATAGAAACTAGGACTCCAAGTAACAATTAATTTAATCCTCGATCTGCGGATTATGTTTTCTGTTAATAGATTAACCGTTTGGTGTATAAAATAAACAAAAAAACACTAAAAAAATGTCCATTGACCAATGTTCACCAGTTTGCAGGAGCCCCAATTTTAAATTTCAGACAAGTAAAAAGCAGCCCATTCTCACATTTTGGAACCTTTTCTGCTTGAAAAATGCGATTTTCAGAATAGTTACAAAAAAATTTCTATTGAGCGACCAATTCCTTAATCGACTAACCTTTGCTGCTCTAATAGAGACACATAGCATTGGTTTAAATTCAGGATCCACTCCTGCTGGCTTTATTTGTATCAACCACTAAACCTACAATAAGAAGTTAAATGGTTGTCCTCTATGAGTAAAATGTTTTCTATGTAATGAAGTCAGAAAATGTGAATCAGAACTATTTTACAGATTTTTTTGGTCTTAATGCATGAAAATTCCCACACTTTCTTTTCCTCCAATTTTTTGACTTGCACAGAGCATTAGCCCCCTAAATAGTGTGTGACTGAGCAGAGCCATGTTGAGCTCTATAACACAGCAAGGAAATGATTAAAAATTTATTAGAGTTGAGTGACACAGAAACCTACAAGGGTGTGCCTGCCAAACACACTCTCACTCTTTGCTGTCAGCACTTTTCCTCTCTTCGTATACAAACTCTGCAAAGCGGCAGAGGGTCGAAAAATCCAACGCCAGACTGCAGAGAGAAAGAGGTCAGTATAACTAATTTATATAACAAACACAGTGACTTTTACTCTTATTTTTAATGTTACACAATAAATATAAATGCATACAGTGAAATGGGAGGTTAATGTGGGCAATACAGAGCTCCATAACCTACTATTACCTAAATATCTTGTAGGGCCTAAAGAGTTAAAACATCTCAGCTGCAGCATAACAAAAGATGAAATCTCAATGGGAGGTATCAGTGCCAGAGTCAGCAAAGCAGCACAGTCCTCTGCAATGATAACCCCATTCTGGAAAACCTATAAGGCTGAGCATCCAGCTTCAGATGGACCAGACAGTTCCAGCTCAGGCTCTTAAAACTGGGGAAAGAAATATTCCAGCAGAACATAACTGAGACTCTCAGGAGTGTCTTCATCACTGACAACTCCATGATAATCTCGCTGGCCTCACACTCAAGAATTTTCTTAACAATGTTGTTATTCACACTTTAAGTCAGATGTGCAAACAAAATAAAGCCACCACCGGACTATAAGGCTGTTTCTGGACAAAAAGAGAGCCTGGATCTGTAGCCGTACAAAACAACTTGCTGTTCGTTACTCTGTGGCGTGCAGGGCGCTTTGAGAGGGTGACGCATACCCAAACAACACCAAGCCATTGAATCACCAGTGTTTACGCAGCCACATAATTCTGCACCATCTGTAGGACTCGGGTCTGATCTTCTGCACAGCATAACAAGCTGACGGTAACAAGAAAGGTACACACTCATTGAGCTACTGAAACACTTTTCAGCAAGCTCATTAAATCAAAACAAAGACCCCTTGCCCAGAATATATCTTTATTCAAAGCAGTGATAACAGCTTCATGGTGACGTCCTCTTCTTTGCCCTCTAACTGTTACCTCCTTCACCTTACAAGGCAGATGCAGGATGAAAAAGAAGGCAATGAACTTCTGACCTGTCATTCAGACTGCAGAGGAAGCACTGCAGCTCGGGGGCAACCAGAGTCCACCATCCACTCTGTCTCCCCTCCCCTCAATGTCTCACCCTACCATCCCATAAACCCCCACTAAAAACCTCCTGCTCCCCATTTTATGGCTGCCAGATGGTGGGAGGCCTCCTTGCCTCTGGACTTGCCTCTCCAGTCTAGTAAAACCAGTTGACCTCAGCAACATAAAAACTGCTATTTATGAAAAGGCCTGGAACAAAACACACAAACATCCTGCCACTGAAACAATCAAATGCCATCTAATCTCCCAAAGAGCCATTTTACAAGAAGAGAGTAGGACAGCTGAGACACCAATAGATGAGTAGCCCTGCACTGGAGTGGTGGTGAGGTCCAGATGTAGCGACTACACCCAGGTACATTTTTTTCCCCGTGTGAAGGGGTTTTATTTGCGTGCCTTGGGTGTGAGCGCAGGACTTTGGCAGCGTCTAAATTTCTCCCTGAGAAACGGAGAAGCAAAACAAACAGAGCAGTCTGCATTCAGGTCAAAGCTGAACCACAGAACCACAGTCTGGCCTGCGGTTCACAACATACTGTTCCAGCACTGACTTCACCTAAAACAAACACTCTCAAGACCCGTCCACCTCAGCCAGAGGGAAAAGAATCTGAGAAAAAGTTTAGATTTGAACTCCATTAACAAATCCTCTCTCTCACACTCCTTCTTCTACTGCCTCTGACCGATGTTTTCACAGAGTGCTGGGCGAGCTCAAATCTTTTCACTCACTTGTCACTTGTGTAGGAGTTGTGCCCTTTGACGGCATGCTTGGACTGAGTCCAAGGTTTGTGAGCGTGCAGAGTTGGGTGGGAAAGAGGGTTAAAAGGCCAAAGATTGCCTTGTTATGAAAGAGCAGTCCAATCAATGGATTCCTTTTACAGCAAATTAATTTAAGTGATTATCTGCTCTTCCAATAACAACTTTCTTCCCCCTCTGCTCACCTCTGTTGCCCCTCCTTTTCCCTTCTTTCTTTATTTGTTCTACCAGTTGTAATCTACCGTTTATGTCAATGCAATTCAACCTGACCTCCAGGCAACCCCTAGCATGGCTGCCTAAGCCATTAAGGTAGCTATGACTGTGGGTTATTAGTGTGATAAAAGTTTACTGTCCCTCAAGCCCCTCTGCATGGCTGCTGTTTAACGCCTCTGAGGCACAAGTCTATGGGACCTTTCACACAGCAGATTGGCCATGAGGGCATTTGGTCAGTAGGCCAGCACACAAATACACTAAAGAGTGATTTTTTTCAGACAACAAACTAAATGTCCAAGTCAGGATTATGAATCAAACTAGAGTGTCCCCTGTGTGTTGGCTTTGTGGAAATATGTAGACAAGAGGGCCTGGGGGGGGGGGGGGGGGGGGGGGGGTAGTCTGTGCTATGTTTTTTCCTGTGCGGCAGAAGTTGTGGGCAGCCGAGCTAACTGCAGCCTCAGCACTTCTCTCCATATTCTCCTGTTTCAAGCCAAGAGAGAGAACAAAGGCAGAGAGCTAAGCTGCTGCAGAGGTAATGAGGACAGAGGCATGCAGCACAGGAGTGTGTGCCCTCAATAACTAGTGCTGCTGCAGTCTATGATGGAGTCCGGTTGGATAGCAGGAATAAAAATCTATGCAGCTGCTGCTAGCAGCCACTCTGCCTGTAGCCTACCCACAGACAGTAACTGACTGACTGCAGCCCACCCTTTTTTACACTGCAGCTCTGTCTACCACAAAATGGAAACCACAGTGTGACTGGAATTTGCTTGGAGACACATTGGGATCCATGTAGTGAGACAGTAAAACTCAATTAAAACTGTTTATTCCATTGAGATACATGAGCAATAAATTATCTTAGAGTGGCAAAATGTTTTTAACTATTTAGGTCAATGCAAACAGAACAGTGTTTTCAGTACATTATATCAAAAAAAGACTAGTAGATGGCTTTAAAGAAATACATTTCAGTGTTACTATTACAAGTAGACAACGTGACAGAACAATTAATTCATACAAAGAGGATACTAATAATGCACCGTCAAGAAATGAACTAAAATGTGTCAGATAGCAGAGCTGAGTTTTCACAAATGACACAAGCTCAGTTTTCCTGAGAATGACAAACACCGCGGGCTGGGGTGTGAAGTATTGGAAGAAGAATGACACAGCAGGGCACAGAATTGAGGAAATCCACATTATTGCTAAAGGAGAATCCCCGATAAACTTGAGGACACACCCTTTATCCAGAACGTCTGCCAAAGTCTATACCCGACTCTCCAGCTCACCAGTTGGAATCAATAACGTGATTAAGAGGGGGGAAAGCCTGTGAAGGGAAGAATTTAACAGCAAAAATAAACCTTGGATCGGAGGTAGAAAAAAACTACAAAAGGAGAAACATGTCTTTTCAGACTTGGTTTTCATTATACACTTAATTTCCTTCTTTATGCCAAAACAATGCTTGGTCTTTTTTTTACAGTTTCAAAGAGTCATGAATGATGATGAATGTTCAGCCCTGCTTCGCTGCTCCATTTCATTATAGAAAACATCTAAAAACCATGCATTACAGAAATAACATGTAAACATCCTACATGTTTAAAAAAGTAACTAATTATAGTATCTAACTGGTAAATATATGTATTCTAACATTATTTACTCCAAATGTCTTTAATTTTGAAGTCGAAGGCATTCCACAGACAGGCTTTCTTGGCAGCTCATGGCTATAAAGCTGTGTCAGTGCTGGTCCATGCCAGCCCCACCCCATTAAGACTGAACCCTGCACATCATGTGTTTCCACTTTACCGATAGGGTGGAAATGACCTCAACGCAGTAAAAGATGACAGGGGTGCTAGTGCTGTTCACCAGATGTGAGCAGAAAAAGAGAGAGAGAGAAAGAGGAGGAGGAAGGGGAGAGAAAACTATTCGCCTGAAGAATTTACTGCAAACCCCTGAGGAACCCTGTGATTGAGGGTTCAGGTCGAGCTCCAGAGGTGCCTGGTGTATCTCAGCGGCACTAAGGGAGCACATACCCTCCTGGCCAGACATAGAACGAAACGAATACACACATACAGCCCAAAACTGTCATTCCACTGCACCTGCTAGCAACACAAAAGCCACTTCCTCCCACTGTGTCCGGCCAAGCCCCTTTATCCAATTTAGCACAGCCTGCACCACAACAAAGGCAGAGAAATTAGGGAGCTGCGTTGATGATAGAGCGACTAATCTCTTTGGAGGGACTCATTATATCAGCAGCCTGTACAGTTCGGCAGCTGAAAGGGGTGAATTAAATATGGACATGCAGAGATGGGCGTCTTTGTGAAGATGAGGGCGCCAACAATGCCCTGCTATTACCTCTGGAATAATTAATACATTCCATATGGGACAGATGCCCCGACCAGACTATCAACTTTGCATTTGATTTAACACATTCAGCTGATACAAGGTCACAAGTGAATTGATTATCTCCAAAATGTATGTTTTGTGTTACAACCATATTTTATTTTCTAGATCAAAACTATCATGTAATCTTCATATTTCCTTGAGTAAGGGGCCTCATCAGATCATTAAAAGTCACATGACCTTGCACTTAAACAAAAACATAGTCCTTTGCAGCAGATTAAGGCTGTTGGCACCAAAAGGAGAGGTGATTACTTAGTATGATGATAATCTGAAAAGCAGCTTGCTGTTTTTTTAACACCATGATGTGTATACTCTTGCCCCTGCTTAAGACAAAGGCTTATAATAGTCCCCTCATTATAGGATAAAGGGTGGGCCTGCTCTATTCCAGGCCATGGCTGTCGGTGTTTGTGCCCGTCGTCTGGCTGGAAATAAAGCTTGTCAATGCCACAAGCACAGGGAGGCAGGCGGCGCTGCAACTATTAGACACCTAGAAGACGGCGGGGGGGCACATGTGAGCATGAATGAATGAATGAATGTGGACTCCACTATATTGATGCAGAGGGAAAGAGCAGAATGTGAGACCAAGGCGGGGCAGGTGGCTAACACGTAGAGAAACAAAAGCTGGATGCATTTGCAGAGATACAGTACATATGCCTTCAATGAGGTAAAAAATACACTACTAACAAGGTCAAAGAGGGAAAAAGGTCCACCTGACCACATGACGCAAATAGTGACCATGACGGATCCTGAGGTGACTGTAATACTGAATAAATAACTTTCCCCCCTCACTGCAATAGAGTCCGCTAGGACAGCTGTGCTGAATTCATTTGATACGGGTGCCTGCTGACAATGCTGCATTGCTCCGTCTCTGCAAGAAAGCATGTCGAGCTGGTCTGAAGAGCACACAGGCAGGGGCTTGCAGCTTTTCACCAATGCTGAATGATTGTTCTGCTATACAACCCAAAGCTCTGACCCCTGTGAAACTAAGCTAAGAGAAATAAACCATGTTTAGAGGGTCGGCTCAGAGCTGCTCTTACAGTACGTGCAGATTGTCAGAGAGAAGACATAGTGCTCTTAGATCAGATTTTGAGATGCCATGTCCTGGCGTGGCAGCAGATACATGAGATGATAGGCGTCCGTAATGGCACACAGCAAAACAGGAGAGAGCCGCAAATGTCGATCCCACTCATTTGTTCATTTAGCGGGCTCTTGAAAATGAGCCTGCAGAGATAGAGGATGGTTATGAGGTCATCCTGACAAAGTAGCACTACCTCTCCACATCTCTATCTATCTATCTATCTATCTATCTATCTATCTATCTATCTATCTATCTATCTATCTATCTAGTTTTTATCTCTTCCAAATGAGACAATGAGCCCTCACAACCCTAGAACAATACAGTGATACATGTGGAGCGTATGTAGGCCAGTCTGAATACAGACTGATACAGCATGTGCTCACTACAGTGGAGGTGGAGATCTAAGTATAATGCAGTGTGAGGGGGAGTGCAGTAGGAGATCTCAGTGGAGAAGAGCCTGAGTCTGTGTGTGTGTGTGTGTGTGTGTGTGTGTGTGTGTGTGTGTGTGTCCTACAGGGTCGAGGAGGTGTCAAATGGAGGAGGTGAGTGATGGTGGCGGGGCAGAGGAGGTGTCAGACAAGGAGGTCTCAGTGATGGAGAGGGGAGCTTTATGCGGTGCTGACCTGTGGGAGAAGTGTGTGATGCAGAGTGGAGGAGGAAGAGTTGGAGAAAAGAAAGCAGCGGCAGCAGGAGGAGGAGGAGGAGGAGGAGGAGGAGAGATTCATCGAGTCACAGCGTGGAGGTCACAATGAAAGAGGATGGGCAGTGAATGGAGGAGGGTGAGGTCCCTGTACTGTAAGAGGTCTATGCACTGTGAGGTCTGTGTGTACATATGTATGTGTGTGTGTCTGTGTGTGTGTGTGTGTGTGTGTGTGTGTGTGTGTGTGTGTGTGTTCTGGCACGCTTCTTTGAGCCCACCAGCCAGAGAGCACGAAGCTCTTATTTAGCACAGGAAGAGCAGCTCTGCTTAGCAACCACAGCCGCCCTCCAATCACAAGCGTACTGAGCAGACTCCAACTGAGGACGAATCCTTTCTGAGAGTGTGTGGAGTCTGACAGAGGCCTCTAAATGTTGAGGTACACACCTTCCCACACGAGCACACATACACAAAAACAGTTCTGTAATGGGAACTATTTCTCCAGGTTTGAGCTCTGATCTTTTATGTTACAGGCAGATGAAGACAAACATACATTCACACCCTTATGTGTCTCCTCCGCTTCACCGTCTCCTGAACTCAGCAGAGAATTCAAAGTTAATCTAAAGCATCCTAATCCAAAATTTTAATTATGCATATCCCAAAGAGCAAGGCAGTCATGTAAATCCCTAAAACATTCATTTTTGTGCACATGCACACTGTGCGGCAACCAGTTGCAAGTGAACCGATAGCAGCCCTGATTGTGATCTGCTAGCCATTAAAACAGGAGGCACAAACAAGATTTGGACCAAATGCTGTCTGAACACTGAGCAGTCTGTTTGGTTTAGCTGCGTGAGCTAATCCTTATGATAGCTTTGGAGGTGGTCGGTGGGCGGATTGTAGGCGCGAGCAGCATGCCAATTTGTCATATGGCACCAGCAGGGCCTACTTCTGCTCTGGCTGAAGTTCCATTAGCACATCTCCAATGTGGTCTAACAGTTATGTAGCTTAGAGCCGCAGGTCATTAAGGAGAAACAGAGAGAAAATTTAAGGGGATAAATATTGCAATCCTACTCATGTCTCTGGCCTCAAAAGTCTCATCAGAAAAGCACTTGAATTGATATGTGCAATTGCACTGTTGGTTTCTCCATACTCTCTACAGTATATCTAATTCATGCTCTAATTACAAAATTCCAGAGGGACTGGTTATAAATTGCAAGGATGCTCTGAGTGGGCCAGAGAAGGAGAGAGTCCATGGCTGACATTCAGTCTATCTGTGTTTCCTGAAGATGCTGTCCAGAGAAGATGACAGTTTTGATGTGCGCTGTGGTCTCTGCATTCCAGGGGTTATGTAGGATTATCAGAGTTTAAACACCCCTCCCCGACTGCAGCAGCTTAGTAACTCAGCCAGCAGCAGATGCAGACTCCAGGATTTCCTGTCTCTGCACCAGATGGGCCTGCCTCTTAATCACAGAGCTGGAAATCAGGAGGTGATCGAAGAGGAATTGATGATGATTGTGGAATAACACTAACCCAGTACAGACATCTGTTCTACCACTAACGGACCGACTGACTGACTGACTGGTTTGTTGAATGCAGTCACAGCCAGTGCTCATCTCCTCCCTCATCTCATCATCACTGATCAACACTAATCATTTCCTCCCTCACTCCACGAGTTATACAAGAAGTCTTTCACACATTAGCTCTGTGCTGTGTCATGGAGGTTTAGAGAGGAATGGAGAAAAACACTGTCCACATGAGAAGATCAGAAATAGAGTTGGGCTATACAGTATATTGCCATAATATTGATTTTGCGGTTTAAATAGTTGCATACAATAAAGTCACAACATCTTGTTTCTAACTCAGACTTGCAAAATCAGTATCTTCTTTCAGTAGTCTCTACAAAACCCACTTTCATGGAAAGGCTTTCTTATAATCTAATTTAACTCGCTAACATGCCTGCACACACACACACACACACACACACACACACACGTATTTGTGTAGACATATATATAGGTCTTTTTTTACTAACTACGTTTATGCTATTTGACTTTGTAACCACTGATCTCATAAGTCATCTATTTTTGACTGAGTTAAATTAACCATGAAATCCGCTACCTGGTTAGTCACCTTGTATACATCACTAATGAGATTCCTCATAAATTTTGTGTGTAAATATCTTCTTAAAGCGACAGTATTCATACCAAACAAGATATTTTACATACAAAACATTTAATTAATTGACCCTTCGCTAAGCCACGCCCCGAACACACGGCTGGCCTTTCACAGCGCAGTATAGGTCTCGCTCTAACTAAAGACACGTTCATGGCTGTGCTCCATTGACTCTAATGTAAAAGGCATAGTTTTCTAGCTTTCTTTTGCCGCATTTATTTAAGATATAGATAACATTGTTCCTGGGGCACTTAATAGTTATAGTCAGTACCCAGAGACATTGAAAGGAGAAGTATGATTTATTCCCTTTCAAAAACCTAAAACAAATCCAGAAAAATGTCAGCTGTGGATTGTTCTAATGTAATGTTAGTTAGCTAACGCTAGCTAACTTACTACTGAATGTAACGTTATAAAGCCCTACTGTTGTGTTTTTTAATGCTTGTAATAGTGGCCAGAGACCTACCCAGTTGTACAGAAACAATGCTGACCCTTAATATCGTTGTCCTCTTTTTCAGTAGTCAGGTGATATGGTGGTTCACTTGTACTGTGTAATCGGTAGGCTTTAGCTTCTATCATTATTTTTTTCACATCAGTTTGAGTCAGTTTGACAGCCTGACTACAACCTTCAAATGTATAATGCAACTGCAAAACTGCTTCTTTTTGAGATAGTTTTTTCCAAAAATTTATCAATATTTCTCCAGCGAGTGCAGTAATAAACAGTGGCAACGCCATGACAAAAGGCCGTCAGATCCAGTTTGTCGGACTTGGCAACAGTAACTACAGAGAGCGTGTCTTAGTGAAGGGTCAACTGAATATTATAATGGGGGTCATTTTCTGGCATTATGAGTACCTTTGCTTTCAACTTGTAAAACTTAAAGTACACTTTTACTTAAGTAAAGGATGTGAATATTTCTTTTACCACTGCAAACATATCAGCTATCTTTATGAAGAAATTTGTTCAAATGTATAATGTTCAAAAGCAATAATGACCAGCTCTCAAACATATCTAAACAAATAAAAACAGTAACAAATAGTAATATGGTTAAAATAATTTATTTTTATCATTTTATTATTTTAATTTTATTCCAATACTGACATACACTGAAGAATATAGTGCATGATTGTATTCATTGAATGTATTCAGAATCATCTATAAAATAATAAATTTGATTGAACATAAATTTCAATATCTAGTTTTATTAGATTTTAATTATAACTTGCAGAGAATTAATGACTTGAAGAACACTTATGTGACAATGTCATGATAAGATCATAACACTGCAAAATGATTCTGCTGAAAGTTGAATATTGAACTATCGCCCAGCCCTACCTCTCTGAGACATGCAGACACCACTACAGGCTCCAGTTAGTCTTTGAGCACATAACCAGGAAACCAGTCACAAACTCACAAGTGTGGATTTCCCACCCTGGGAAAGGCTGGAGGTTACAGACCTACCCACACAGCACCTAAAGAAACAAGGCACTGACAAAGAGAAATGGCTGCACTTCACAGACTCTGAAAGCCTGGTCCTCAAACAAAGGAGGCGGGAGGTCTTTCGCACACATCACCCATGACAGAACCCCAGCTGACGCCCTTTTAACATGGGGTCACCGCAGCCAGAATGGAGGCCACAACCCCTGGGAGCTCCTGCACCCCTTTGCCTCGACACCCCATCCCTGCTTTGGCTAAAGCACTCCATCCAGCAGTCACTGCAAAGACCAAGTGATGGTCATCTGACAGGGGCTGGTCAGTGGGGAGGTGGCACTTTGGTGGGGGGTGGGTGTGGGGGTGTTGGGAGTCAGGCAACTGCTTTCAGAAGAAGTATAAGAAGAAGTCAAATTAAACATAAGCAACAAAGTACCAAAAACATTCACATGTGATTTAGAAATGTGCTAAATATGAACCAAATGCGACTGACTCAATGGGTTTTATGGTGAAGTGGGTAGGTTGGGTCTTATAGCTGACTGGGTCAATGCTGGGCAAACAGGCCCATCAAGGACCAAAGAGATGCACCATGTCAGCTTTCAGGGCTTCCTGGAGGTCAGCAGACAGATGGGAATGGAAATGAGCCGACAGAGAGCTCATTTTAATCTGGCCCGGCAAAGCTGATCCAGTCATTACACTCGCCTGAAAACATGCAAACACACTCGCTATACATAAAGACACCCACATGCAAGTGGAGACAAACACACAGTTACCTGATGGAGAAAGAGGTATTTTTCTTTCATTCATTCTCTTTCAATAACCGCTAATACCTGAAAACACACAGTCCTTTACCCTTCGATACACACTTGATTGGTTTGCTCCAGGTTTGAGGCTAATTTCATCGAGTGAGGAGAACAATGGGATGAAAAATGGCATAAATTGGCCTCAGTTGGATGGTTTTAATATCCATTCCATTAAGGAGGGTCCATACAATTCTCCAGAACCCCCGTTTACTCTCCACTCAGTCAGATGATTGATCACATTGCCCTCACTTCCTAGGGATTTATTATTATTATTTTTTTAACAGTTAATGCTCAGAAGTATTTGACTTGGAAGGGGGAAAAAAGTATTTGCAATTCAAATCCTCTGTCTTGACGATTTTCATACTAATCAGAAAAGTTAATATTTGAATTAATACACGCAAGTTTCAACACAGTGGAACAAATCATCTGAATTGGACTTAAAATTCAAGTTTCCATGAAATGTACATTTTTTTGGCAGCATGTCAGCAAAACAATCACCCATGATCTGAAATAAAGACCACCGTACGCATTACAAAGTTGTGATGTTTTACTGAAAGCTAAGAGTAATGTTTGTTATCTATCCACTGTATATCCCTCCATCCTTTATCAGACAGCCATCTGGCCAGTGGACTGGACACAAGGGCATGTGATTGGATGGTGTGAAAAGAATGGGGGAAGGCTGGGTCAGTGTCTTTGGGGAAAGGTCAGGGGTCACGGACATTTGACAACACATGTCAAGGCCTGGCTCACACGCACACACACACCGCCTGCGTCTTCTGAATAACAGAGTCTGCAACCTCCTCTCAGCAATCTGCCCTCATCTGCACATTAGACAAAGAGCTAAATGACCAAATGCTGGATTTGATGCAAAACAGACACAACGGTTCACTGGGATCATTCCCTCCTCTGATCCGGCTTCTGCTTTTGTGAGGAGGCTGCAAAAATGATAAATAATTAATTATATTTCACTTTCTACATTCACAGCCCCTTAAAAATTTTTTAATTTTTAATAATTCTAAATCACACTTAAATCTCTCTTGCAAACTGCATTTCAAAACGATTCCACAGAAAACACATGCTACATCAGCAATAATCTTCTCAGGAGTTATCTGCACCAACCACCATGTACAGTAAATGAGGTGGGAGTCTAGACAGACGATACAGGCAGAGGAGGTAACCTTTGAGGCTCTTTCTTATTAATAAAACACTAACATCAGAGGGAGGCTGAGGCAAAACGATAACATTGAGTTTTTGTTTCATGGGTAAGACAAGCCAACCATGGTCTGCGAGCCCCCGTCTGGCCTTTCGGCAGCTTGGCTTGTCAGGCTGATGTATGGGAGAGCGCTGGTGTGCAGCTCCCCGAGGACCAGCCCTGTCTACTAACTGGGACACGACTGACAGTGAACCACAGCAAACATGCACTGCCCCCTCCGCCATGCACCCTCCATGATGCTCAGCCTGAGTATATTACACACACTGTAAGACTATCAGCGCAGGACTCACCCTTGTGAGAAAATATATAACTCACAGGTGATACATCAAGAACTGCTGACGGCAGTTAGGAAGAAATTAGCCACAGGTGCCAGACTTTTTTTTGTACAGACAGATATTTCTTGACTGTACAAAGATTTTGTCAGGAGTCTGTGTCCAGCTCATAGGAAAACACGATATAAATCAGCTGTGTGCTGCCATCAGGACCTTCACAAGGAGACTTTGAGAACCAAAACACAAAAGATGTAAATCAACAACCTCATATTTGCTATCACTGATAACCTTCCTCCTGTCATCATTTCATGTTTCGATAAGCCAACAACATTTTAGTTTAGGAGCATCCTTTAAAGCGAGTTCTGAGATTTCCCTCTGAGACATCTCCTGGCTGCTGCTCAGACTGGAGCAGCACCATGGTGATGCATACAGAGATGTCCACTCATTAGCAGAGTCCCACACAACAGCTGCTCTGTGACTGCACAGTCACCTCGTCTCCTGGCCCTTTGTCCATACTAAACATCTCTGACCCACGCAAGGAGCCTAGACAGCAGCACACATACAACACACACACACACACACACACACACACTACAAACTCATTTCTTATCCTGTCCAGTCACAACCCCTTCTCTCTCTCTCTCTCTCTCTCTCTCTTTCGTTCCATACCTCTCCATACATTTCCATATCCCAAACCTCATTAAACTCTTACCTCCATCCCCATCTCATGGCACCATAATGGGCTCCCCTGCCCCCCTCTCCTCTCTCACACTAATAAAATATATCATCGGGACTACATTTATCATAATGCAGATGCCCTTGGGTAACCCTGGAGGTTGGGTGGTGGGGTGTTGGAGGGATGCTCATGGGTGTCAGCTGATGGTTAGATGCTTCGCTGTCCTCTTTCAGACATATGAGGCTTTATTTGAGGTGTTTCACAGTACAGGATTATTGGAGACAGACACAGTAAGATGTGATATGTGTGGCATGTGATATGCAATAACTCTGTTGAGGGGGATGCTTATAAGACTGGCAACACTTACAGATACAAACAATCAATCAGAGAAGACAGAGACAGGCCTAATCAGAGACTAGTCTCCTCAAAATGAATTAGTAGGCCTAAGGCTGTTGAAATATCCACACAGATACAAAACACCTCGAAACCAATAAGTAATAACGAGGTGAAACAGAAGAGACTTACCCTGCATGATATATGGGACCGCTTGCCCATCAGGTCATATTTTCCTTTTAACTCTTTAAGCAGCTGATCCAGTTGACTCTTCTCTTCTTTCCCGCTGTAGTCCTGGTCTAAGAGCACATAGGCCCGCCAGTTGGCAGAGTCGAATCCCCAGTGGACTGTCCGGTTCTCGAGTCTCTTGTGACTGTGGACCACAAACTTGTGAGGGGGGAACATGAGTCTGCAATCCATGCACTGGATGCAGGCGGCACTCGGGCCGGTGTACAGTTCCGGGACAAACAAGCCCTTACACCGACCAAAACATTCATGATAGACTTTGAAGCTCTTCTCGGTTCGCTCCAACTCCAGGGAGCCTAACTCCTTGTTGCAGTGAGGAGGGTAAGTACCGCCGTAGATGAGAGCGTTACAGAGGCGCTCAGCATCCGTCTGAGTGATCAGCCCGCAGGACGGAGCCGAGAAGGGCAGGATACCCACCACTTTGAGGATCTCCAGCTGGTCCGCCGTGCACCTGGAGCAGTAGATGTGCAGGTCATCGCACACCGTGTTGATCTGTTGGAGGGAAAAATCTCTCAGGACGCTGTTGAGGATCTGCGGCAGGCAGAGGCGCTTCTCACCGCCGACCACGAAGCAGGAGATGGGCTCCCGCTCCAGGACCGTCTCGCACCTCTCTGTGGAGCGGTCGGACGGGATGAAAAGTGGACCGGACATTACTGGAGGTGTCTGGGCCGGCAGGGTAAGCATCATCTCTGCGGATTTTCCATCTTTACTGAAGAGTGAGTCCTGGTGCCACCGAGCGGAGAACGCAGCCGGTCCGCCGAGAGAGCGCATGGAACTCAGATGAAACTGCTTCAGAGTTTGCTGAAGTCCGGGATGGTGCTGAAAGCTCGTGCCCTCCATGTTGTTGCCGGTTAGAGAGGAGATTTCAAAACTCAAAATGAAAGCTGAAATTCACTTATAGGATCGGGCGTCCTCAGCATCCGGCTACACGCTCAATAACGCGTATTTCCATGTCATCGGAGAAGCTTCCCAGTGCGTCCATTCAGAAAACCGACGGCTGCTGAATTCATAGGGGCTGTTCCTGTAAGCAGACGCAATTAAAGTCGACAACTCCTAGACTCAAAACTCGAATTATCCAACGCACAATTACCGGGTACTGTGTTTCTTTGCGCTCCTGCGGTTTTACGCACTCCTAATGTGCGCTCGAAATATGCCTCGTCTGCTCCGTCTGGCGTACTCTCAGTCTGTCTCCCCACTCACTCACTGTGTGAGTCGCTCTCTCTCTCTCTCTCTCCCTCTCTCTCTCTCCCTCTCTCTCTCTCTCTCTCTCGCCCTCTCTGTTTGTTTGTGTCTGGTTCAGTCATTGAATCCCAGCCAGGAATGTGACTGACTCCCCGGGCTGGCTCTTCCCTCAGCCAGCTGTTCCTCCCTCTGCTACATGGCAGCTGCACATTAAAAAAAGAAAAACGAAATCCCTCTAAACCGAGGGGAGGGTGGAGCTTAGGAAAATGTTGTTTAAAATATTGGAAACATAAAAATAAACTTTGATAAGTCAAATATTTGAACCTTGAAGTCCCGCATTTTTTAAACTTCTTTGAACATATAAATTTAGAATGAGATGATGTAATATATATTGTATTTATATATTTGCTAATAAGGTTTAACTGAAACAGTAGTAAGATGCAGGTAACTATATTAATAGTCAATTACTTTATTAAGTACATATTTGAGGTACTTAGGCTACTTTACTTGAGTATTTCCATTTTATGCTACTTCTTCAGTACATTTCATAGGAAATATGTTTACTTCAATACATTTATTAGGCTACCTTTGGTAGCTATTACTTTACAGACTTATTCCAGTTCATGAAATATGAAGCGGTGGCATAGACTACGCAGCAGTTTATAAATCAGTTAATTTGCTCCACCTCGACCAAATACAACAGTAAAATGCATACTAGCCCATGAATGCATCAACACTGATAATCTAATAGTATAATGTATAACAGTATATCACACAGCGAAATGTTTCGCGAACAGTTTTTCTTTTGATATTTGTATTTAGTCATTTAAATGTATTTTGTATTTTTATTTTATTTTTTACAAGTAAGGTAAATAGTACAATCTTAATAAGCACAGACCAAAGTCCAGATGGCAAACTATCAGAGGAATAAAGTTGTGTTCCTGCATTATAGGCCAGAAAAAAATCCTTGAATAATTTAAGTAAATTAAGCTCAGCAGTCATTAGCATCACACGTTAGACAATTTCAGACTTAAAAAAGTGAAGACTTGTATTATATACAAACATATATTGTTCAGTTTTTTTTAAATTGTGTCCTATTCTATGCTTTCAAATGTGTTAAAAATCTCAAGTAAGCATCATTGTATAAGTTCAATTTGTGTAAAATTATGAAGATACCATATGATTATTAATATAACAATTATTATTTTCCACTTACGGAAGTAAGGGTCGCGGGGGGCTGGAGCCAATCCCAGCTTACATCTGGCAAAAGGTGGGGTACACCCTGGACAGGTCGCCAGTCCATCGCAGGGCCACACAAACACTCACACTCACATCCACACCTAAGGACAATTTGGGAGACACCAATTAACCTAGCCTGCATGTCTTTAGATGGTGGGAGGAAGCCGGAGCACTCGGAGTGAACCAACGCGGACACGGGGAGAACATGCACACAGCTCATAAACGTAGATATAAATTCTATATTAAACCTATAAAGTCTATATAAATCTGATCTGAAAGGCTCATCCATTTACTTCACATTGATTCTTGCATTGATAACACCTCTCCTCATATTAGCAATTATTTTTCACTTTGTACTACTATTTCCTTGTTCTCATTTATTCTTACCAAATAACCTGAAATTTGAATTTACCTTCTTTGGTCTTTAACCTTTTGTAACCACTGGATGGCGCTAAATATCAACCATTGAATGGTAACACATAGAAATTGATCAAAGTCAAAGGGAGAGGAATTTGTCATGATGACAAAAACAATGAAAAGAACAAAGCAAACATCTACAATTATATTTTATTAGCTTAAAGTACAAAGAATATTTATCTTTTCAAAATAAATACAATTCCATCAAATTTAGAGCACACAATCAATACAAATCATCATTTTCAGTGACATTTTGTGATAAAAATATAAAATCTTGAAATGATCCTAAATGAAACAGACAAGCATTTATTCACCACTTAAAAAAAACAAAAAGATTACAGCATACCTTAAACATCTAAACACCTTGAATCCTAAGCAATGCATGTCTAATTGTTAATGTCACATCCCGCACCAGATTATCCAATACTTCAGACTTTTACTTCTGGTTTTACTGTCACAGGTTAGATTATAATTGTTCCCACTGTTTCCAATATTTGACAGTTCACATTGGACATCATTTTCAGTTTGCTTAAGACAACAGATTTAAAAACAACTTCACAAACAAACATCTAAATAACTAAATAAAACTGAAAGGCTGTCCTGTGTTTGATATAAGTTATGGAACAATGTTTAAATCAAAATCTAAACTCAGACAGCTTATCCTTTCACATGGATTTAATTATGCATTATAACACAATAAATATGTCACAAGCTTCAGTGAAAAAGAACAAGGGATTCACTTGAAATCTTCTCATTTAAAGTGTGTCTGCACGGCCTCCATCACGCTGCTCGCAGCCACATTTAACCTACTTAATACCAACCTTGAGAGTGGGTTCTCAGAGATATTTTTATTCATCGGGAACAGGCAATAAGTGAAAGACACTACCCTAATTCAGGCATCTTATTTTCATACTTCGGTGGCGGAGTGATGGGTTCAATGGTCACTGGATTCTGCGTGGGGCTGCGGATTTGGAGGCGGAAGTCCTTGAGGTGCAGTTTGTCTGACTTAATCCTTCTCACCCGGAGGGGCCTCAGCAAACGACTGGCACGGCTGCTGCTGCGGACGGACAAGCTGGGGTTTGATATCTCAGTGGCAGGTTGAGCTGGAGCTGGTGTGGGATCATTAGGATGGGCCTCCTCGGTGGGGTTGCTACCAGGCTCTGCACCCTCATTTTCCACAGCGGCTATGATGTCCTCGTAGGACGGCAGCTGGGAGGTGCTGTTGCGAAGGTTGCTTTGGCGGACAGGGTAGTTGCCACTGCCAACGACCTCCTCATAACTTGGCACGCTGAATGTGTTTGGGTCTGCAGCTCTGCAAATAGATGCAAGAGGTGAACCTAAGTGAAAAATCTTGATTTAAGGATTTTACTTTATTATAATTAGCTTGATGCTTTTAAAAGAATCTGTGCAGTATGACAGCAGGACCACATGAGTGCCTAGATTTAATAATATTAAAGAAAACAAATTATGTGACAACAATTGGGGATTTTCTCAGCAAAGACGTATGATCCAAGACACAGACCCTATATTTATAATTACATGTTAAATTAGCGAATGTATGAACTACGCTTTTTTAAAACATTTCTTTTGTCAAGTTACTATGTGTAGAAGGTGCATATGATTATTGCATGATTCAAATTATTCTGATGGCATAAGTATTCGTTTGTACAAAAATGAAACAATCCCAATGATAACTGGTTAATAAATGGTTCAAGACTTTGCCATTTCAACAATGTTGATTTGGTTTGGTGAGCTCACAAAACAAAAACAACAAGAACCCTCCTCACATATAGTGATCACCATAGGACATAAAGGTGAATTAACTAATTAATAAATAAATACATAATAATCATTTAAGAAAAAGTACCACAACCAGCTATGACGTATACCACTGTTTACAGTACATGCCCATACAATGTCTCACAGACAGGAACAATAACAGCATATTAGTGATTTAGGAGAAAGAAAAGCATGAACGGCCTCTGGGTAAGTGCTGTTGTAGAACCTGGCTGTCCTACTTCTGATACTTTCAAGTCTTTTAAAAGAAGGGAGATGGTTCAAAAGATGGTTAGCAGGGTGAGAGGAGTCATTGTGTCCCTATTTCCGTTGTCTACTGGTCTACATTTCAGCAAGAGACGGTAGCTCCTGGCCTATGATTTTTTATGCAGATGCTTCCCATCTTATGCTGACGTGCTTCCATACCACACAGTTATTCCAAATAGGTGAGGATGCTCTCAATCCCAGCACAATAAAATTGCATACCTTCCTTTTGGAAAATTCATCCACTCCGGCAGTGGTTTGCGGAGAAAGGCTACTACCAGATGGCGCCCCAGTTAAGGAATATTCAAATGTTAAACAAAGTGGCTTTAAATATTCCATTTTGAAATGTTTCAAGACATGGAAAGAAATACTTTAGTGTATAATATATTTTTAAAGATTTCAAATTGGAGGAATTTGGCAATTAAAACCATCTAATTAAAAAAAAAATAAAGTAAAAAAAAGAAAAGAAAAAAAAAAAAAAAGGAGAGAAAAAGTTATTACTCACGGTTCCTCTGCCACATTATCCACAAGGGGGACTCCTGTTGCCGCTGGCTGGTTCCTTCTGGTGCGTGTCCTCCTCTTGCTCCTCACCCCGAGGCAGATGGATAAAAGCAACATGGCTGCCCCAACTCCAACCAGCACTATAGCCACTGTTGAAGACTTAGTGGTCTCTGTAGCTTTTCCATTATTGTTCCCGGGCACCGCGGTGGTGTTTTCTGATGGAGTGTGGGAGCCACCTGAGGCCTCCCCGTCCATGGGTATCACAGTCCACACAATCATAACAATACCCAGAGCAATGAGTCCCACTCCCAGGGCGCAGAGGGCATAGTGTGCGCCTGAACTGGTGCCCTGTGAGCTGGAGGGTCTGTTGGGGCGGTTATTGGCGCCACATACACCCCGACTTGAACACATCCCTGCAGGACAAACTGCAACAGAGACAATAACACAGTGAGAAGAGACATAAAGCCGCAAAGCTCTCACACTGTAATAATCTAAAACGATTCAAGTAATGCAATTCCACAAAGATGTGTTGTAGCCATATTGTGCTGCCATTAAGCACACTCACCTCACATTACTGGTTGCCATGCCAACAGAGTTTTTTTGTACAGTTGTTTACAAATGTTAAAGCAAAAAACACTTTGAGGAAAATGATATACTGTCATAAAATGGTAGAGTGCTGTTGTGTGCTGAACAGAAGGTACAAGGTGCATCACAGTAAGAAAAACCTCCACATAACAAGGCTCTGGTAAATACTTTGTGGTTACAGTGAATGGTGCTTTTGAGATTAAAGAGAATTATGCAGTGGTTACATTAATCTCTTGAGCTTAATTTACCCAACAAACAAATAAAAACCTGGTATTGCTTCAATGGAGCATCATGGAAGTTCAAGCAACTAGATGTATAGTCACATGTAGGGCTGCAAATGATGATTATTCTCATTATCAATTACTCTGCTGATTATTTCTCGATCAATCAATTAGCTGTTTTCTTGATGAACTGTCAGAAAATGGCCCAAAAAAATGCACATTGCAGTTTCCTAAAGCCCAAGGTGACATCTTCAAATATCTTGTCCTAAAGATATTCAGTTTGTAATCATGAACAGAGAAAAAGCAGGAAATCCACACATTGGAGCTCAAACAAGCAAATGTTTTCCGAATAGTCCGTTTTATCTTTCTAATTCACTCATAACATTTTAAATTACATTCCATACTGCTTCCACCATGGTGCTATTTGATCATATGTTGCTGCCTTGTTTCCCGTTGCGAAGTTTGTCTGTGTTTGTGTTTTGTTATGCTTCTTGTATCGTTTATGTGTCTCACTAATCTGATTGTCCCTGTTCATCAAACCCCTTCATTCCTGTATGTCTTTCCCTTCAAAAGGATGTTTCCCTCTTGCCAGACAGTGGTTGTAAATAAGATTTTTTTCTAAACTAACTTGCCTGGTTAAATAAAGGTTACTTTCTTTAATCTCTAGTCACTTGGCTCACATACTATAAATTATATATCACCACAAGGAAAGACCTATAATCAAAACACATATTGAGTTGTTCCCAAGAGCTTGGGTTCACAGCATGTGGATTTTGAATGTAAATCTAATTAATTGAAACACATTTTTGCACCACAGCACCAAACTGACAGATTTTCCTGATTATATTTCAGACATTTATCTGGTTGTAAATAATTATTATTGATTGTATAGTGCAAATAATGTTAAAAGTTCTACAATACTGCATCTCTTCTTTTATATTCCTTTGTGCTGCTATGTCGACCGAAATTTCCCCTACAGGGGATTAATAAAGTAATATCTTATATTTATTGCAAAGCAAAACATGAGTCAGGTCACCAAACTAAAAAGTGTGTCTTGACTGACTTTCTGCATTGTGTTGTCATTTGTCACTGTAATAAAACTGGCTGTATCTGTGAATAAATTAATTCTTTCATGGTTTGTGTGCTGACACTGCCACATCTTTGAGCCACAGGAGTGAGAGAGCAGGAGAACCGTTTAAACAACAAAACACTGAGTGTGGTGAGAAAACAGTTTAGAAGATACCACACATGTCTTAACATGACAAACATGAACCTGAAAGACCGCTGCATTGAAAGGAATGACTCAAACTCAAAGAATGGAGTGATATGGTTAGAGTGACTTGGCAGCAATTCATGCAAATATATTACTCAGCATTCATTTTGAAATAGGCCTACAGTAAATCACAAAGGAACAGATTGGAACATACACACACACACACACACACACCCACCCACACCTGTACAATTTAATGCGACCTCACCCAACTTGGGTGAGGCCCTCTTTATTTCCAGAAATTCTTGCAATTAAAACAATGGATTCTAATTTATTTTCTCCATATTGTTCTTAAGACAAAGAAATATCTACTTGGGATATTTCAGTACAGGTTACATACAGGTGCTGGTCATATAATTAGAATATCATCAAAAAATTGATTTATTTCAGTAACTCCATTCAAAAAGTGAAACTTGTATAATGTATACATTCATTCCTTTCAGACTGATATATTTCAAGTGTTCATTCCTTTTAATTTTGATGATTATAACTGACAACTAATGAAAACCCCAAAATCAGTATCTTAGAAAATTAGGATATTGTGAAAAGGTTCAATATTGAAGACACCTGGTGCCACACTCTAATCAGCTAATTAACTCAAAACACCTGCAAAAGGCCTTTAAATGGTCTCAGTCTAGTTCTGTAGGCTACACAATCATGGGGAAGACTGCTGTCTTGACAGCTGTCCAAAAGACGACCATTGACACCTTGCACAAGGAGGGCAAGACACAAAAGGTCATTGCTAAAGAGGCTGGCTGTTCACAGAGCTCTGTGTCCAAGCACATTAATAGAGAGGCAAAGGGAAGGAAAAGATGTGGTAGAAAAAGGTGTACAAGCAATAGGGATAACCACACCCTCTCCCCCACATCAAAAATGTGGGGGAGATTCACAAAGATTGGACTGCAGCTGGAGTCAGTGCTTCAAGAACCACCACGCAAAGACGTATGCAAGACATGGGTTGCAGCTGTCGCATTCCTTGTGTCAAGCCACTCTTGAACAGGACACAGCATCAGAAGCGTCTGGACTGCTGCTGAGTGGTCCAAAGTTATGTTCTCTGATGAAAGTAAATTTTGCATTTCCTTTGGAAATCAAGGTCCCAGAGTCTGGAGGAAGAGAGGAAAGGCACAGAATCCACATTGCTTGAAGTCCAGTGTAAAGTTTCCACAGTCAGTGATGGTTTGGGGTGCCATGTCATCTGCTGGTGTTGGTCCACTGTGTTTTCTGAGGTTCAAAGTCAACGCAGCCGACCAACTTTATGGAGATGCAGATTTCATTTTCCAACAGGACTTGGCACCTGCACACAGTGCCAAAGCTACCAGTACCTGGTTTAAGGACCATGGTATCCCTGTTCTTAATTGGCCAGCAAACTCCCCTGACTTTAACCCTATAGAAAATCTATGGGGTATTGTGAAGAGGAAGATGCGATACACCAGACCCAACAATGCAGAACAGCTGAAGGCCACCATCAGAGCAACCTGGGCTCTCATAACATCTGAGCAGTGCCACAGACTGATCGACTACGTGCCACGCCGCATTGCTGCAGTAATTCAGGCCCAACTAAGTATTGAGTGCTGTACATGCTCATACTTTTCATGTTCATACTTTTCAGTTGGCCAACATTTCTAAAACAACCTGTTTTTGTACTGGTCTTAAGTAATATTCTAATTTTTGGAGATACTGAAATTGGGATTTTCATTAGTTGTCAGTTTTTTAAGTGCTTTACAGAACCGACTAAAAAAAAATAAATAAATAAAAAGTGCACACAGCCAAGATAAAAACAACAACAACATTAGGGATGGGGATCATTAATTTTTATTGACATTGATACCCTTATTGAGACTGCTTAACGATCTGATTCTTTATCAATACCACTATCGATACTTTACTATTATTTAGTGATGGTTATTTGGTAAAATCAGACCCAAGGGGTATGACGTAGGCCTGCACGGTATGAGGAAAATATTCAATGTGCGATAATGTTATATATTGAGATGACATATCACTTGCAATAAAGTATTAAAGTAGTAAAGTGTACATATTAACTGCCTGGTTGTTTTTAATTTAATATTTTAAATACAGCTAAATGTTGTTTCTAGACAACAGCAAAGTAACTCAATAACTTTCTGACATCACAAGTAGTGAGTGACGTTTAGAAAGAATCAGTCTGTATCAGTCCCTCCTCCTCTCTCGCTGGCTGCAGGTAATGTTACCAGGTAGAAGGAGGAGCGGCTGGTTTGTCTCAGCCAGCAGCGGAGTTTTTAAGACTACAGACCAGTCTGTGCTCCAGACAGACAGCTTTCTTTTTAACGTTAGCTTGTTTTTAACATTTGGCTAATGCTAAGCTAGCATTAGCTGTGCTTGTATAAAACAAAGGATGAGAGATGACATAGATGATTAGGGATGAAACGTTATGAAAATTTCATATCACGATTATAGTGGAAAAAATTATCACAGTTATCAGTATTATCACGGTATTGTAAAAATGTGCCAAAAATTATTAAAATGTACTGAAACCATTTCAACAAGTTTTATATTGAAAACTACTTGTTGTCATTGACCCAAACAAACCCACGTTGCATTCTGCGCATGCGCGCCTGCTTCTGGGAGACGCTGGACAGTGTTTACCGTGAGATTATGATGGGTACGGTTAACCATACCCGGGTATCATGGTAATTAAAATGTGTTTTAATTTTACCGTGTTTTGCCATTAAACCGGTAATCGTTTCATCCCTAGATTAAATTAACCATTTCTACATGTTTAACCTTACAGGCGGGTGTATTGATAAAGTAGCCTATTGTGTTTTTACTTGTGAAGGATTTATTGCAGGTACTTACAGCAACAAGCTTGGCTGTCATCTACGTTACAGTAGTTTGGAGCTAACTCACCTTATTTTACAACGAGGGCACAGCTTCTCGCTCTGTGTGTGTTGCGTTGCAAAATAAAACCGAATTGAGTCTTGATAGCAGTATGGATAAGCTCGAACATTATTGATTTTCGTGTTTTGAGAAATTTTGGAACCTGGTCCTTTTGGAACCGGGTCTCGATCCCAATTGTCAACATCATCAACCCCTGATTATACACCAGAGTGTGCAATAAAAACAGGTAAAATGCAAGTGAAAAAGAAGTACAGAACTAGACAGACAATAGATTTAGAATAAAAAAGCCTTTCTATGAAAGTAAGTTTCAAGGAGAGATTTAGAAGGAGGTACTGAGTTAGTTAACATAAGTTCCTCAGGTATGGAGTTCTAACAGAAAACACCCAGTTTCCTTTTGTAAATAGGCAGTCTGCGGGAACAGTTAAGTCAGAGTAAATCTTTCCTGTAGCCTACGTTTGATTTCTCTAGGCCATGTAGGCCTAAGGCTTTAAAAGTAATTAGTAAAAGTTGAAAATCAATTCAATACCTAATAGGTGGCCAGTGTAATGTTTACAGGATGGGTGTGATAGTTTTGTGTCTTAGAGCTTCTGGAAAGTCTGGCAGCTGAGTTCTGAACGAGCTGGGGACGGGAGATGGCCTTTTTTCTGAGCCCTGAATACAGGCAATTACAGTAATCCAGACGTGGCGAGCTAAACAGTATCGATGACTTTTTCCAAGATCTACTTGAGATTTAAATTTTTTTTTACTTTTGCATGAGTTTCTCACCTTGGTGATTTGTGTGTCAAAACCGAAAGATCACACCCAAATTGCGAGCAGAATGTTTGACGTAGAAGGAGAGGTTCTTTTTCAAGTCACAGGTTTTGTGACATTTCATATCAGAGAGACAAGTCTTAACATAAGTCCGTACCGGTTGGTGGAACATAAAATTGCATATCCTCCACATTAAATAACAGTGGAAATTAATATTTTACCCGCAAATTCTATAAATGGATAATAGTGTACGACAAAGAACTAACCCCTAGGGAACACCACATGAGAGGGGGACCAGTGAGGAGATTACTAGATACTTGTGTGTGATATGGAGTCTCAGTCTCAGTGGATGCTTCCATATGCTGGCTAGGAGGGTTGACTACTGAGTTTGAAATAAAACCCCGGGATTGTGACTGCTACTAACAATCAAATTGGAAACATAAAAGGGTTCTTGTGTCTTTAACTGCACACTGAAACACATCAAACTTTTGAGGATATCAAAAGATACCTTGAGTTCGTCTTTTATTTTCGTTCCTTCCTTTTAAATCTCTGGTACAGTCATTAATTGTGTTACATTTGCCCATTTCATCTTGATATGGGTGATGCCATCAAGGATAGTCTGATATGTTATATAATAAAAATATTCTTCCCCTCTGATTAGGGGTATATCAGGCAGAGGCAGCTATAATGCTTTTGCAGAAACGTCTAGCAAGATCAGATACAGGTATACGGCATAGGAGCATGACGTGAGGGCCTTGGGATCAAAGACATTAAAATCAGAGACAGTAACACTATGAGACAGCACAAGGTCAAGGGTATGTCCCTTATTGTGTGTTGGATTTTTAACAGACTGTTTGGGATTAAAATACTAGAGTTTAAGAAAAAAAATACAGAAATAAAAGACAGAAGGGGCAAGAGACATGTATATTAAAATTACCAAATACAATTTTCAGCCATGATAAATGAAAGATGATCAGAAAAGTCTTGAATAAAACTAGTGCTGGTCTTAGAAGTGGCCAATAGATTAAAATAGCTCCAGATTCTGGGCATGTAAAAGAAAACCTGGCCTGACAGCTAGATATCCTGTTAATTACAACAGGAATAGTCTGAAAAATACACTGCTCAAAAAAAATGAAGGGAACACTTAAACAACTCCAAGGTCAATCACACTCCTGTGAAATCAAACTGTCCACTTAAGAAGCAATACTGATTGACAATTTCATATGCTGTTGTGCAAATGGAATAGACAACAGGTGGAAATTACAGGCAATTAGCAAGACACCCCCAATAAAGGAGTGGTTCTGCAGGTGGTGACCACAGACCACTTCTCAGTTCCTATGCTTCCTGGCTGATGTTTTGGTCACTTTTGAATGCTGGAGGTGCCTTCACTCTAGTAGTAGCATGAGACGGAGTCTACAGCCCACACAAGTGGCTCAGGTAGTGCGATGCGAGCTGTGGCAAGAAGGTTTGCTGTGTCTGTCAGCATAGTGTCCAGAGCATGGAGGCGCTACCAGGAGACAGGCCAGTACATCAGGAGACGCGGAGGAGGCCGTAGGAGGGCAACAACCCAGCAGCAGGACCGCTACCTCCGCCTTTGTGCAAGGAGGAGCAGGAGGAGCACTGCCAGAGCCCTGCAAAACCTCCAACAGGCCACAAATGTGCATGTGTCTGCTCAAATGGTCAAACAGACTCCATGAGGGTGGTATGAGGGCCCGACCTCCACAGGTGGGGGTTGTGCTTACAGCCCAACGCCGTGCAGGACGTTTGGCATTTGCCAGAGAACACCAAGATTGGCAAATTCGCCACTGGCGCCCTGTGCTCTTCACAGATGAAAGCAGGTTCACACTGAGCACGTGACAGGCGTGAGAGTCTGGAGACGCCGTGGAGAACGTTCTGCTGCCTGCAACATCCTCCAGCATGACCGGCTTGGCCGTGGGTCAGTAATGGTGTGGGGTGGCATTTCTTTGGGGGGCCGCATAGCCCTCCATGTGCTCGCAAGAGGTAGTCTGACTGCCATTAGGTACTGAGATGAGATCCTCAGACCCCTTGTGAGACCATATGTTGGTGCGGTTGGCCCTGGGTTCCTCCTAATGCAAGACAATGCTAGACCTCATGTGGCTGGAGTGTGTCAGCAGTTCCTGCAAGAGGAAGGCATTAATGCTATGGACCGGCCCGCCCCTTCCCCAGAAGTGAATCCAATTGAGCACATCTGGGACATCACGTCTCGCTCCATCCACCAACGCCACGTTGCACCACAGACTGTCCAGGAGTTGGCGGATGCTTTAGTCCAGGTCTGGGAGGAGATCCCTCAGGAGACCATCCGCCACCTCATCAGGAGCATGCCCAGGCGTTGTAGGGAGGTCATACAGGCACGTGGAGGCCACACACACTACTCAGCCTCATTTTGACTTGTTTTAAAGGACATTACATACAGTTGGATCGGCCTGTAGTGTGGTTTTCCACTTTGATTTTTAGTGTGACTCCAAATCCAGACCTCCATGGGATAAATTTGATTTCCATTGATAATTTGTGTGATTTTGTTGTCAGCACATTCAACTATGTAAAGAAAGGAGTATTTAATGAGATTATTTCATTCATTCAGATCTAGGATGTGTTATTTTAGTTTTCCCTTTATGTTTTTGAGCAGTGTACATTTAATTTTGTTTAGCAGAATTAGGATTTTGGGGACCAGCCAGTTTGGGAATCATTAAAACTGTAAAGCATAAGAGATTTCCTCATGTGAAAGTACTGAATATACTGAAGTGAGTGACGTGAAGACAGAACTGAAGCCCCTGCCATGCAGGAAGTATCAATTGAAAAGAAACGGTACACTGTGGATGTAAAAACGCTGCGTCTTGGTCAATACCTTATCTGCAACAATGTTTAGGTTGTGCCACGCACTATACCTTTAGCAAGGCAGAATGGGTCCATACAACACAGTGGCTCAGCAACGCGCAACAAAAAACTAACTATCCACCTATTGCAGCCATATGTACATGCAGCAGTCATCCATTTCTGTAGCCATATGAGCGTCAATCTTTTAAGAGTTGTGTGCCTCCTTCATCAGTCTCACTGTGGTGCTGAGCTGTTACTTAAACACTATAATGAAGGTTTTTTAAAATGCTAAATCCTGAATTCCTACACAATTCACATTAGAACTAGGCAATATAAAATAAAAAAACATTATGTATTTAGCACCTTTTGTACACAAAAGGGCTGAAAACATACAACTGAAAGCAGAAGAAAAGTATACACATATCGTCTATCACTGTTATTATGTTGCAGGATTTTTATGTTTCATCTCCCCATTTATCAAAAGTAGTATTATAGCGAAAAGGTCTATGTCCAAAATGTCTGGCAAACCTTGGTGCTCAGAGTGTGTGGGAACTCAACCTTCTGACGATTTAATTTTCATTCGTACCTGCATCCCAGCTGCGAGTTAAACACTGAATTTAAATAACTTCACAAAAGAATAACCGAAACGCAATCAGCAATCTATTTTCCAACCCAAGCGGATACAATGATACACAGTATATCAATCTGTGAAGGTCATTTTTTTTCTGTCGCACATTCTTGTTTCATATTGCAGACATCATAATGTGATGCAGATGAGTTTTCAAATAACCAACTCATTCTGGCAGGCTAGTCTGAGACCCTTCAGTCAATTTCTCACCTGGAAGCTTTGCTCTTCCTTAAGGGCACCTAAGTAATGGTGCTTTCCCCACCGTTTTATTCTGCTGGTCACAAGTTTGCTCCTCTAAACTTTAGGCCACCACTGCCAATATGAACATGTTAGAGGAATCTTTTTTTTGTTGTTGTTTTTAAAACCTCTGGCCTAGAGAGTTTAAAATGTATCATACCATTGTAACTTAAATCCAAAATAACTGTCCCAAAAAAACAATTAGTTCATTTCACTGTCTATAGATCATCCATTCAAGTTGGTAAATCAGTTAAAACCTCTTGCATCTGTCATTATCAAGCGGATCTATTGTCAGGATAGGACAGACACACAGATGAACATTGTTGAAACAAGAGCTACATAGGGCTGGACTATAAATCAATAATGGTAATTATCCTCCATAACAATATAACAAATGTTCAATATATCGTAACTTAAAAAAGTTTGATATCTATTTGCTGTCTGTGATTAAAATTAGGAGACTAAGCAGTTTGGTGTACACTGTTAAATCTCAGCTGCGCATAAAACTCCTTGAAAAAAACAACATTAAATTCACTGAATAAATACAGCAATGCCATATGCGATAATTATTGTCCATCAGCTTTCAGTGGAATCATATCAATACGATCATATCATGTTATTGTTTTAGAAAATTGTGTTGTTCAAATTACTGATTTCAAACAAACGTGAAAACGTAAGTGAAAGCTACAAATATGAGTCACTGGGGTCGATCAAACAATTTCAACTCTAGGCGTGCTCAGAATCGTGAAACGTTCAATTAGAAAACTCAATCTGCTGATAAGGGCCGTGTGATACGGTCAAAAGCTCCAGAAAAAACTGGTAAGTAGACCTTGAGTTGAGATTATGATTAAGGACTTTGTTTTACAGGTGGAAAGTTGTGTCTGTAATTGTAACTTAAGTGCACACATTATGTTGTAGTTGTCTTTAATTCTTTGAGTGTGAACAATAGACCGTGATAAATTATATAGTTTTAGTAAAAATAATTCCACTAAAGCTATTTGGACTACTTCAGATATTTGGGTTTATTATTGTTATTGCTCAAATCCTAAACATTTCATTTTCATTTGTAGCACTAATATTACGTTTTTATCAACTTAGAAATATAGCAAAAATTCGATCTATGTTAACTTTTAAGGACACCGAGACCATTTTACACGCCTTCATCTCATCACGCCTGGATTATTGCAACAGCCTTTTCACCCGTTTAACCCAAAAATCTATTGATCGACTCCAGACTGTCCAGAACTCAGCTGCCAGGCTTTTAACCAGAACAAAGAAATATGACCACATTACTCCTATTTTAGCGTCATTACACTGGCTCCCAGTATGTTTTAGAATTGACTTTAAAATTCTATTGATCACTTTTAAAGCTCTTCATGGCCTCTTGCCTTGTTATATTTCTGAACTTTTAGTCCCATACACACCAGCACGTACCTTGAGATCCTCGGGCAGAGGTCTGTTGTCTGTTCCAGAGTCTCGACTGAAAACTAAAGGGGACAGAGCGTTTGCTGTCAGGGCCCCGAGGCTCTGGAACAGCCTGCCCGAGGAAATCAGGTCAGCTGAGTCAGTGAACTCTTTTAAGTCCCTTC
>NC_060167.1:18095480-18104639 GCF_021292245.1 Micropterus dolomieu | reverse complement strand
GGAAGTTTTGCGTGTCTGTAAACAACTATGTCTCTTCGTTCTGTCCATTTAAATATGGTGTGCCTCAGGGGTCGGTCTTAGGACCCATTTTGTTTTCCTTGTATCTGCTTCCCCTTGGACATATTATCCATAAACGTGGCATTTCTTTTCATATTTATGCTGATGACACACAAATATACTTGCCCGTCAGATCTACAGACCCTGGAATGCTGAGTTCACTTAACAACTGCCTTTGTGAAGTTAAAAAATGGATGTCAAATAATTTCCTCCAGCTGAACTCAGACAAAACAGAAATCCTGGTCATTGGGTCCCAGCAGATGGCAAAACAAATACTGCCATCTGCTGGTTCCCTAGTAAATCACATTAAGCCTGTGGCAAAGAATCTTGGTGTTTGGTTTGATAGTAAGCCAAACACCAAGAGCAGCACACCATAAAGCTTGTTCAATCATGTTTTTATCAACTTAGAAATATAGCAAAAATTCAATCTATGTTAACTTTTAAGGACACTGAGACCATTTTACACACCTTCATCTCATCACGCCTGGATTATTGCAACAACCTTTTCACCTGTTTAACCCAAAAATCTATTGATCGACTCCAGACTGTCCAGAACTCAGCTGCCAGGCTTTTAACCAGAACGAAGAAATATGACCACATTACTCCTATTTTAGCTTCATTACACTGGCTCCCAGTATGTTTTAGAATTGACTTTAAAATTCTATTGATCACTTTTAAAGCTCTTCATGGCCTCTCGCCTTGTTATATTTCTGAACTTTTAGCCCCATACACACCAGCACGTACCTTGAGATCCTCGGGCAGAGGTCTGTTGTCTGTTCCAGAGTCTCGACTGAAAACTAAAGGGGACAGAGCGTTTGCTGTCAGGGCCCCGAGGCTCTGGAACAGCCTGGCCGAGGAAATCAGGTCAGCTGAGTCAGTGAACTCTTTTAAGTCCCTTCTTAAAATATAATTAAAAAAATTAAAAAACTTAAAAAAATTGCGTGTCCAGCCGGGTGTCATGTTTACATGACTGCCAATCGGAGCTGGAGCAGATAAATACCCATGACCACTGCAGACTCATTCGATCTGGAGTGACACCCTTTCACACTGAAGACAAAAGCCAGATGTTAGAAGTGGCTATAGAGAGCTATCTGTTTACTACCACTGTTTTAACCCTGATCTTCAAAATACCAAATATTTGCTTAGGCAGAGCTCCATCTAATACACAGATATCTTCACACTTCAGCCCACGTTCTGTCCTGGCATCAGTCCAAGCTCAGTGACCATCCTGAGGAAGGACACTTGTATGTGGAAGGATGGGTAACAGTCCTCCAAAGTGAAGTCTGTCTGTCAGCTTCAACTGTTGGCAATTTGATTTTAAACTGACTTGAAAAGGGCAGCAGCAAATATAAAAAGATATGTCAGGCAGAACTGAGTCACAAATTCTCTTACTTTTCGCTCCTTTGTTGCTCTTCAAGGTACTTATTCTAGGCCTACTGGCATACTACATTTTTTTCTGTCCACACTTACCAAAGGATGTCAGTGATTTTTGTATTCATCTTGTGTTTCATCAAAGCCTTGAAATATACAAAAATAATACCTGTATGGATCTCTTGGATGAAATATGCATATAGTGTAACCAGAATTATTACAATATGAAAAGGAAAAAAATTATTCGGTATAAATATGGTGTCTAGTTAGCTAACCATCACTGGCCTGTTTACAATAGCAAATAAATGTAAACAATGTATTCCTATGCCAACATTTCTTGCAGTTAAAATTTAAAAGCTGGTAAAGACATGTTAGCACACCACATGCTGCAACAAAACTGCATTTATTAGCTGACATGTCAAGTTAAATGTGCTTCCTAGCTTCCTAGCTAGTGATACTTAAAAATACTTTTTCAGATACTTATGGGATAGCCCAACACCCAAACCATGGCTATGTCCAAAATATCTTCCTTGTCCCCTGTAATGGGAATTTCATGAGAACCATCTTTAAAACACTGCCATGTAACTAACCTCACTAGGGGCCTCCAGCCTCTTGGGTATGGGGTCAATGGAAGGTAAATGTGTGTGATGCTTTAGCATATGTCCAGAGGGGTCAGGACTTTAAGTGGTTCACCGCATGTACCTTGGACATGGGTGTCATTCTATAGATCCAGATTGAGTGTCCCTTAGGGAACACTGAAAGATACCATGTTCCTTTAATGAGATAGTACTCCAACCCTGAGACTAAGATAAAAGCTGCATGTGCTGAGACACTGCAGCTCACTCGGATGATACTCTCTGATGCGTATGTGTCCCTGTGAGTTCCTTCTGCAGAAGACTTGAATAAAATTCACAGAAAGGCAAGTGTTTGCCTGAGCTATTTATTTGAAAACTCAAATTGCCATCACACCCCCCATTTCATTTTAGCTACATAATAAACATCAAGTAGTTTACTCTTAAATGAGTAGTAATAGTAGGGTGACCATACATCCTCTTTTTCCCAGAACGGTCCTCTTTTTGGGACCTAAACAATGCGTCAGGCCTGGATTTCTAAATCGCACAAAATGTCCAAGATTCTTTCTACAGTCGGCATTCCATTGTATGTGTCAAAAACACATTGCTTTGACCACTACCGGCGCTATTACATTTTAATTTTTGACTTCATGTGAAGCAGAATGCATGACCTGCAAAGCTGGTATGTATATGTCAGTATTGAATAAATGTGCTCATCATTTATACGCCTCGTTTAAAGATACCATAAGTGATCATCATTAGCTAGCAGGGCTGATCCTGAATAGTCGAAGATTCGATGCTTCGATGGGCGGAGCCTGATTTGACTGTCAATCTCACAGTTGAAGCTTCGCAGTGAAACAAGGATCATGCATTTTGCTCAACGTCTGATTTTACATAGAACTACCAGTTTTCTCCCAATTAGTTAATATACAGCCTGTTACAATACACATTTCAACGTTTAATGCTGTAAATAAACATGTAAAAAGAATAAAACTTTCAATAAATGTTTTTGAAGTGCGTGAATAAATCCAAAATTGTAACCCTAACCCTGGGTCCTCAGTGCGCATGTGTTAGCATAGTGTGTATGTGTGAAGTGGCAGTGGAGGAACACTTGCTGAAGAGCTTCAGCTTCACTGATGTTGTGCCGAGTTGTCCGCACCTTGCGGGACTTTCGGATAATTTATCACCGTTGATGAACCACATAATGAATATTGTATCGTTTTTAAATAGCCTGCTACTTGAAATAGACCCGCGAGGAACCATGATGTGCATGCAGTTGTTGGCAGCAGTAATACACATAAAACTCAAGACCGGTGAATGACAGGCGAGAGAGAGAGAGAGCACCTCAGTTTAGCTGGAAATTTACAGTGTAAGGTGAATGAAAAGAGACTGCAGCTCTGCAACTTCATAAGATTAAAGCGGAGTTAGCGTGTGTCACCCCCCCCCCCCGCTTGAAATTGGTGTGCTCAAAAACACACGATTCTACTATCAGTCGAATATAGGCAGAACATACCGATTCTGATTCGACTATGTAAATCCTTAGTCGGGGACAGCCCTTTTAGCTAGTTGTAGCTTCACCAGTGGTTTGGCTGCATGTTTTGTCAGTAGGGGCCAGCTCTGATCATACCTTAGCCAATGATTGCCTTGGATATATAATTCAAGCACATTATTATCTTGTCCCGTCTACCGGTATCAATGATTTAATTTACGACCCCCAGCAACATCAAGCAATCTCTCCCCTGACAACTTTAGCTCCTCTAGTTAGATGTTTTACCCAGTTTTTCACCAGACTTTACGATATGTAATCAGATGAAGAGTTCTCCACATATTAGCAACTCATCAAATCAGGTAAAAGAAATAAGATGAAACAAAGGTGAATTAAGATATGGTGAAAACAACAAGAAAGAGACTTGATATGGCCACTGTCATAATCCATCCATAATAAAAGCAGTATATAAGAATACAACCTGTATGAGTTTGATGGGATTTCAGCCAGTGTGCTTCATATGTGCACAATATGAAAGTGTTCTTCTTCACACTCCAGTCCAGGACCTTTTTTTAGATTTCTTTTGATTCCACAAGTTCATTGGAGCCAAAAAAGCTCTTAAATGTTAGAGTGACGGAATACAGTAATGTAGCATTTCACTGTGTGGTAGATTAATCTGTTATCAAAGAATCCCAGTGATGTTGTCACTTTAGGATCTTTAATGTTCTTGCCACAGTCTAACCAACATTAATTATTATATAAAAGTGACTTCACTCGGATGTACTCCTCAGCTCACCTCCCATCAGAGACCCTCTCAGTCGCACTTGCCTTCGTGCTGTCTCTTTCTCTTCTTCAAACACACCACAGCAGCGTCTCACAGAAACAATAGGGACTCTATGGATTCCATCAAGACGGAGGCCTCTCCTCCCTTGTTTCATCTGTGGGTTTAGAGGCTTCGATTCAGGCTCTGAGTGACTACTGCTTTTCATCATCATCCAAGATAGGTCTCTGGTGTCCATCGCTCTTGCATTACTATTGGGATGAGTTAGCAGTGTTGCTGCTCACACATACTGTATGGGGAGGAAATCCACAGGCTTATAATTACAGCAGTGAAGAGATGGAAAAGCCATAAAATGGAAGCCATAATGATGAGTACAGGAATGTATTTAAAGGAATAGTCCAACATTTTGGGAAATACGCTGATTTGCTTTCTTGCTGATAGTTTGATGAGAAGATTGTTACCACATTTTTAAAACAGCTAGCCTGGCTCTGTCCAAAGTCTCACTAATTAACATACTTTAGAGTCCGAGTTTAATCATCAGGACATAAGATTAACACCTACGTTATAAAATATCAGAGTCTTTGATAAGAAGTTGAAGGTAAAGCCACTTATGGCGTGCTGCGGCTAAAGATTTCCCTGTCGAGACAACTTTTACCATCTTCAACTAAAGTTAATTCACTTATGGATTCTTCAATTATGACCCTGTGTTTTGTTCCCAACTGCAACAACAAAGTATTTTGAATTTGCTACTGCTCTGATTCATGCCTCTTTCAGGCTTTTCTTCATAGCAACAGCTTCCAAGGCTCATGGCTATTGTAGAGCCGCCCACTGTGCCAAAATGACAGACAAAACGTGATTTCTGAGAAGTTGAAATAATTAACACCAATAGCTATAACGTAAACCTACAGGGTTGTTACATTATCCAGGAGAATCCTGCGTATCGATGTAAGGTAATAATAGGCAGGATAAAACAACAGTTTGAAGGAAGCTGTGGCTTTGTACTTCCAGTTGATCTTTAGCTTTTTTAGATAGCTTTGTACTTATTGTAGAGAAGTGAGAGTGGTATCAATCCTCTCATCCAACTCTCTGCAAGAAAGTAAATAAGTATATTTATCAAAATATCAAACTATTCCTCCAAGAAATAAGGACAAATGAAGATGCAGTCATCCACATCTGTATGTAACTGCTTGAGAGCTTCTGGTCCATCAAAACCACACCTCTGGGCTTTGGCCACATTTCACATGTAATTACATGTAATCCTTTAAAAGAAAAGCCAGAGGGAAACAAGTTGATCTAAAGACCCATCTGGACACTGTGACAGCTTGAGAATGGACAATACCAGAAGGAATTATGCCATCAGATAATATTACCTATGACACATGACATTGTGCCACTGGGTCAAGGCAAGATCCCACGATACAGAAACCAGAAAGTGACTCAACTGCTACCATGATGCACCTGCACTGCAAACAAATCAGGTGAGCCTAAAATGTTGCTTTGAATTCAATGCAAAAATATAAAAAGTACCAACAAGTAGGGTCATAAGCTCCTGACATTAGAGATGTGCTCCACATGAATCACCAGCCGCCCATTCCAGACAAAAAGTGAAGACAAGGACAATGCTGTCGTATGCCCAATGAGGTGTGCCTCCAATACTTTAATTTGTTATTTGAATTTGCAGGGATTTTTTTTTCTTTTCCGTCTGAGAGGGATAGAAAATACACTCCCAGCTCTGGAGTTTTGATGATAACAGAGAGACTTTCCATTATCTCTACACAACTCTTTTTATGTAAATCTCATTCCTGTTCCTTCTTGTGGCGGCTGTCCTGCACTGTGAGGAATAAAATCTGAAAGGCAGCTGGCAGTTTACACTCATTGAGTGAACAAAAATCTGCACCAATTAAGTAAGCCTTACAATCTGTGCTTATTCGGCTGATTACAGGCATTATCATTCCGGTAAATATAGTTTGAGAAATTAGAGGAGGACTTGGGGAAAGTCATCATATGGTTTCATGGAGCATTAGTGTGGTTTAAATTAGTTTTTATCACAGTGGAATCATAGCATTGCTGGGAGCATTTGTCTGTTGACTTGACAGCTTAACTGTTTTTTATCTGATGCAGAGCTGCTGGGTAAAGATGTGCCAAAGTAGGTATCACTATTGATACTATGATTGAGAACTATCAAATACACAAGGTTAGAAAGGCATGCATATGTCTACAGGCTGTAGTGGTTAACTTCGATAAAGTCTCCAGTAACACAGCTATACAGTAGGCTGTACATCACCCTGATGGTCTCTATTGAATAATTCCTGACCTTCTCCCCTTTGATAACTGTTGAAACCTCCCCAGCCCAATTAAAGGTTGCAGTTTGCTTTGTGAGTGTGGTGTATAATATATGTGACACCACATGAGCTTGATCACAGAGCTGGAATACTTGAATGTTCCTCCTATTACAAACACAATCTCCAAAAAATATGGCCCTGAGGAAAAAACAATCAACGATTGGGTAGCTTGCCTGGTTAAGCAGAAACGTGTTAACCTCCTAACACTCATTCACATCAACAAAGAGCATCATCTATGCACTGGTGCACCAGCCTCTTGCACAGGGAGAATTAAATGAAGGCATCAAAATTAAGGAGGGAGACGCACGCGCGCGCGCGTAGAGACACACACAGGCAGTCTGTGTATTTGGCTGTTAAGTAACAGCGAGATAAGCCTGAAATTGATGACTATACGCACGAGCATTTTTTATAGATTTTGACATAAAACACAGATCAATTTAAAGTTTAATTCGTCAGCGGACTTTTGTGTTCACCCTGTATTATATGGCATGCTCTATTTAAAGGCGCGCTGATGAGAAAAAGCGCACGAAAACAAACGTTTCTCAAATTTGAGCCACAACAAACACGGACCAGTGTCGCCGTCATTATAAACAAAAATCAGCCAGGGTAATGAAGTTAAAATCAGAACTTTACCTTTAACTGCCGAATGCCGCGAGCATGTCATATATGTCAGCGCATCCTGGAAATAAGAGTCCGTAGCATTTGAGTTTTCCCTCCGATCGGTGCGGTTGTAACCGTGACTTCCATCCAGTTAGAGACAACACCTGCTGATCCGCGCATACATATGCTCGCACAAACAACTGGTTGTGCTCTGTCAGCGGATTCCCATTAAGCACTATGGGATGGACGCGCCGCTGCGCAATGACGCACGCCATGGACGCGCAGCTGATTTGGAGTCTCCAAAGCTGCCCAAAATGAATTCCCAGAATATCTGCCATGATGATATCTGCTTTGCGTTACCCTGCCATTAGCCTACAGCATGAGTAAAAAAAACCAATTTGTTGTGCCACCATTAAAACCATGAAGGACGTTTCTCTTTAATCACCCCCTTCAGAGCAGACAAAGGACATTTACTGAATATTTGTTTCAAACCCTCTAGAGCAATTCCCATCTTTCAAATGAAATAGATAACGGTGCAATAATGGGATACAGACACACAATGTATGCACTATGTTATCATTTCATCTCTATTTTGGTACTTTGAAGAAATCAAGTGACAATAATCCTGTCAGTACATGTTTCACGCTTTGCTGCAGCACTTAAAGCTATTATGGTTTCCAATCAGCTTCACCGGGAGAAAAATAGGTTGCTCTAAATATTCAGGAAATGAGGCTCAGGAGCTACAAGTCAGGATGGAGGATCTTGTGCCAAGGAGTTGGCCACTGATGGAGCTTGTCATCATTAGCCTTACTTCTTTGCCTCTGCGTGGGTGTACTGAGAATACTTACATCCTAACCAACCCAAGGGCAGTGAGGCGGGCAGTCAGTCAGGCAGAAGCTAATCAGATTTTAGTGCACATGTGTGCCATAAGTGTTAGAGCTCAGTCACTGCATTGTAGGGCAGAGGACAGCCACAGTGGTTATCGAGAAACCACCAACCAATGGGTTAAAGCCCCCTTTGTTGGCAAACAGCCATTCGGCTGAAGCATCCTTAAGCAGGACAGTGAATCCCTTCCATGCACGACTGTGGTGTTACCTCCCACCTGCAGGGAGGCTGCTGTCTAGCTGACTCTGACCTTACCGTGGAAAGTGAGAGATAAACGAGAGGTTCCCTATAGGGAACATTAAAACATTAGCAGAATCAGATTATTGGAATGGAGTATTTTAAAGAGGCAGAGATTCTCTGATAAATGAAAATTTCAATAAATAAAATCGAATGCAAGTGTCTTGGGAATCAGTTAAGTCTTGAAAAAGAATCTCGAAAAGGAGAGTTTGGCAGTCTTTGTTTGAAGAACTTTTAGCAACTTCATTCACACTTCAAAAATCTAAAGGTTAATGTTGTGTAAATTGGTGGCTTTGTTTGATGGACCAATGCTTTTCATTCTGTCTGTCAGCTGGTATTTTCTGTCAATATTTTGACTTCTAATAAATGCAAGAATGTATCTTTTCCACAAACACTGGCACGGAAGAAACCGTCTCGAAACATGAACAGTTTAACTCAAAATAAGAAGAGAAACAATTTTTAAAAATGTGAAATGATGTTAAAGATGGTATGTTGTTATTATTATTATTATTATTATTATTATTATTATTGTTAGATATATGGATAGACTTTTGACCATGATGTTTGTTTCTTATATTAAAGTGGTCACATTGTGCTCATTTTATTTAGGGGTTGTACTAGAACAGGTTTACATGGTTTTATTTTCAAAAAAACACTATATTTTTATATGAGATCATACTACACAGTGCTGCAGCTCCTCTTTTCACCCTGTGTGTTGAACGCTCCGATTTAGCTACAGAGTGAGGCATCTTACTTAAATCTTTGTTGGGAGTTGCAAATGCGCAGTACCTAGTTAAAGACTACTAGCCAATCAGAAGCAGATTGGAC
>NC_060167.1:18095108-18095380 GCF_021292245.1 Micropterus dolomieu | reverse complement strand
TGTCTCCTGGTAGCGCCTCCGTGCTCTGGACACTACGCTGACAGACACAGCAAACCTTCTTGCCACAGCTCGCATTGATGTGCCATCCTGGATGAGCTGCACTACCTGAGCCACTTGTGTGGATTGTAGACTCCGTCTCATGCTACTACTAGAGTGAAAGCACCGCCAGCATTCAAAAGTGACCAAAACATCAGCCAGGAAGCATAGGAACTGAGAAGTGGTCCTGCAGAACAACTCCTTTATTGGGGGTGTCTTGCTAATTGCCTATAATT
>NC_060167.1:18033310-18095088 GCF_021292245.1 Micropterus dolomieu | reverse complement strand
GCCTATAATTTCCACCTGTTGTCTATTCCATTTGTGCAACAGCATGTGAAATTGATTGTCAATCAGTGTTGCTTCCTAAGTGGACAGTTTGATTTCACAGGAGTGTGATTGACTTGGAGTTACATTGTGTTGTTTAAGTGTTCCCTTAATTTTTTTGAGCAGTGTACATGACCATGGAGAGAAAGATCACGGTTCTCTCCCGACCTGGCATTTTCTATTCTTAAATACAAATAAGTGCAAACACTACAGCCAATGGTAAACTGCAAAAACAAATGCATACCACATGGGGAGTAGTAGCATACAAATATATGTATTTATGCCCCCATAGGACCAGCCATTTGTCTGTTAACATCTCACCCACATGCTTACAGATGTTTATTGTAGACCAGGACCCTTTGATTAGTAATCACTGTTTACCAGGGGTGTACTGGGACTGAAATTCAGCCCGGGACTTTGAGACGGAGAGGCCTTTTATGTGAGCGCCACTTGGGGGTGCGGAGAAATAGTTTTTGCTGTTATTTTAATATGCATTAGTGTTTTTGTTGCATACAGAGAATCAGATTATGCTGATGACTTTCAAGAAACTTTAGCCTCCTCTATTTGTATTAGCAAGGCACCACTGCACTGAACAAGACCAGGTCAGGCAAGGCTGATTCATGCAGAGTGCTAAAATACTTAAATATAATCAAAAACAATGCAGTCCCATAGAGCAGTGTGTGTATGTGTGCATAAAAATCAAATCAAATCTCTGCTTGTATCGATTGTACAGCTACATATGCATGAGAAGAACATCAGTAATAAATATGACTAACAATTATCCATTTTCTAATTCTATCAATTCATAATATGATTGCCTTTACCAGCCCTGCACACTGCCCCTGTACCTCTCACTTGTTGTCTGGTTCCACTGACCTCCTCATCTAACTCCTCCTGTTCCTTCTCTCCCTCCTCATCACCATGACTGGGTGCATTATCACCCTGTCCCTCTGCATCTCCTCCACTGACCTTAACAGCTAATATACATACAAAGAGATCCCTAACTTACAGAACAATGTGTCTTTGTTGTTTATAATATCTTTAATATAGCCTATATGCCTTTACATAAATGCATATATAATTCATTTAGGTATATAATAACTGCATTACTTATCGTGCACCTGTCTCTGTGTTGGGTCCTGCCTCATCTGCGCCTGCCACATCACCTTTACACCAAGGAAGAGGTCGGCTAATTTGGCACATTTAGCTGCCTCTTGTGCAAACATTTTTCTGTACTTAATTCTTAGTTTTTTGGTACCACACATTCCCCCCCCCCCCCGCCCTCCTTTCTTTCTTTTCGACATACCTTCTCTGTTGCGATTGTCACTCCACCTTGGGTTGAGTTCAGCCCCGACAAAACGTTTTGAGATTGAACTCGTCTCAGATTAACGCATTTGATTGGTGCCTTTGAGCCAATCAGATTTCAGCAAAAACAAGGATCGGTCCAAGTTGGGAGGTGCTGCTCGAATGCCCCCTCAATATTGAAGATATTTATTGGGCCCAGTCTGATAGACACACAGACAGCGTTCACTGCGGCTGACCAGCCGTCCAGCCTGTGCGGTCGCGGATCATAGAGTTAAACATAAAAAACTGAGCAATAAAACCTCCTGACCACCGGCCGGTTCGGCCTGAAATGGACATTTTCTAGTGTTTTTATATCAAACCCCCCTCTTTTCTTTTGAAAGCATGAACTTATTTTGGATGACTCACATTGAACTTGGGGGAGTACATGTAACTGCATCCATTCAAATGTGGTAACATGACTGTTTGCTTGTAGGCTGCAGTAGCTGCAGAGCAATATGATGGATCAGGGGAAGTCAGTTGGCAAAGATTTAATTTCCTAACAAGTGTGATTGAGCTAATTTATTCATTTCTCTGTCATCTTCCTTCTCCGTATCCAACAGCATGGAGAAGGATGGTGTGGGTGAAGGCCAGCAGTCCTGTCCAGATCCGTAATGCGACATCCAGGCATGATTTACTGTAAAATTTAAATAAGATCTTCAGTAGATAACCAGTTAACTTAGTTGAGTAGTGTCTATAGTTGACTAGTGTCTGTTCTCGCAGCCACTGCTCGGAGACAGCCAGACAGCACAGAGAACCATGCATCCTGTCAATGTATCCTGTGTGTCGGTCATTAGTGTAGCAGTCTGTCATTCTCACCTAGGGGAAACTTTTGAAACTCAAGTCTCAACGCTTCAAAACATTTTCCCCCCAACATACAGTTTTCAGATAACCATTTACAAGGTTTCAAACCCGAAAAAAACTAATACACCGGGATAACAGTGACAAATTTGAAAAACTGAAAATGTGTAGGAGTAACCGTGTAAAAAGAGTGCTACAATTGTGAAACTAATCTTTGCAGAGATTTTTTTAGCCTGTCAAAACATTATGCAAGCCTTCAAAACTCAGTTTCAATCTTGCAAAACATTTTGCATTAGATTTCAAACCTTTAAATACTGAGCTTCAACCTTACAAAACTTTTTTTCCCAGTTTTGAAATATGACATTATAATTATCCTATAGATTTTTAGGTTTTGCACCAGTAAAGTCTTCCGCTGGTGATTTAAATATTATGCAACACTGAGCAACTGAAGGCATTGAATGTCCCACTGAAAATATTACACATAAAAAATGTTAATCATCTTTAAAACCCCTCAAATCCACATTGAGGTTGTGGTTTCCTCTTTCCTGTGTGTGAACTCTTGCTGCCTGACACGTAAAACATTTGGGAATCTACCAGCTCAGAGAGCGATGGATTTTTGAGTCAATCCCCAGCCAGTTTAAAAAACTCAGAACTCATGAAGTTACCCCCGGGGGTAGAACAGATCCTGCAATTAGCATCCTGTTTGCACTGTCACTGCAGACAAACCCAGCTGTGTGTAGAATACTTCAGAGAGAAAAATGCCAGACAGAAGCGACAACCCTGAAGAAAAACTTGCTCTGACTTTTGTTCCTGCAAGATATGACTCAGTACATTTTAACAAATAACAAATGATTGTGGTATTGAAAAACATCCAAAAGTGGGTTAAATTCAAGCTTATCATTCATCTCAATTTTATTAACTAATTAACCAAATGGTTCTGAATAGCATGAATTTGACAAAAAACAGACAGGTAAAAGCAAGATATAGGCAGATTGAGAGCAACTAAGTCTATCGTCTTTATAACAAATCATAGTTGTTTATTGAAGCACATAAAGTAAAGATATTGATACTCGTGTTTCTCCCAGTTTGTCCAGTAAAACAAGTTACATGAGCCATGATAAACTCCCATATATTGAACTTTTGGGACTGACTAGAAGACATGCCATAAATGGACTGAAAAACACTCACCTGCCTTGGCTAGAAAACCATAACCCATAATGAAACACTCTCTGTAGGACATGCTTTTTCTATTCAAAAATAACATCTGATGTTGTGAATAATGTGTTACTCCTCAGATGTAATACAACTCCTGCTTTTTCAAATGTTATTTCCAGATGCTGTGTCTCAATTTGCATTTTTCCATTCTTCCAGTTTCTATTTTGAGTGCATGTGTGTTACACTGACTTATGGCAAAACTCATTGTGTGGTAACGGTATACATACATATGTATACTGTGAGTGTACACACACACACACACACACACACACACACACACACACACAAACATGTTTTATCTGGTTTCTTGTAGTGTTGTATACAGGAGGTTTTAAAGGGCACAAATCAATCAAGATAATCAAATAATGTACTCAGATAGAAAAGTATTCAAAAAGGAAGAGGGGGAAAAGACAACTCCTGACAATCCCACAAAAACAACAAGAGGCGAAATAGGTCCCTGTCTATGTAAAATAGAGTATACCATCATAGTAGAAAAAATACTTACCAAACACATTAGTTTGTCCTCGACCTCAAAAGCCTTTTCTTATTAAAACTAAAACATACTGTTATAAAGCATAAAGCAATAAGGTCTTTGCTTGTCCAAGCATCAAACCCAAGGATCCAAACTGTCGTAGGCTAACTGGCTCTATCCTGCAATACAAGAACAAAGTTTTGTTTTATTTTTTATTTCCATGTCTTCTACATAGGTCCACTGGTGAGGATGCTGACATTATACCTGGGATATGTAGCTTTAGTTATATTCCTGCTATTAATCATGTAAAATGTTTTGTGCAGTTAACAATAATATTTCAAACCAGACACCAAATCAGATTGATTGGATTAGGTGGCGCAAATGATGGCAAAGACACATCTACTTGAGTTAAAAATATAGTTGTATATTTAATATTCTATTTGAGGGAAAATGTTATTAATGCATTTTTAGTATGTTGAACACTACAGCAAACATCTCATTTGTGACAAATAAACACTGCAAAAACAATCCAACAACACAGTTTTTTGTCAATAAATTGAGATAAAAATCAGCTTCCCTTTCAACACACCTGAAAGTATCCAGTGTAAGTTATGATTCATACATGATGTAAGGCAGAGCTGGGTGAGATGTGCCACTGCTGGGGGCATCTTTAAAGCAACAGGAGCACAGCCTTGTAAGACATGTACAGAATTAGATGTCACTAGAAATCTTCAATAATATTTGTAGCACAAACTGTATGAATCTGTCTTTTCTGAAGTCACTGCCCTCAGGCGAATGAGGCAGGCTAGTTATACAGCTATCCTGCTGATCTTTCTCAGTCATATTAGTCACTCTAGCCTATAGCTAGCTGCTGTATTATGTTAGTTAATTAGCTTTCCCGCTGACCTGCCTGGATCATGACTGCTACTTTCACGACCAAACAAAGAAATCACCCCTGAAACTGCCACGGACTCATTTGAAATGTGGGAACATGTGTTCATGTGTACCTAATCACAGCCCAATGGAAAGATATCCTGAAAGTTGAGTTGTGTACAGTATATAAGTTAATTCAACTCAAAACTTTGTAGATTAAAGAAAACAAACCAGACTTTATGTTATTTGCCCTGATGTGAAGAGGATGGATGTTGTTGTCTTCGTATGTGTATTCTGTATTTACTAATATTTGGGGTTTTTTGGTCTTTGTATTTCCAGGTAATCTTTATCTTTATTTCATCTTTTTTCTTTTATTGAACTTTTCAAAAGTAATTGATTACATAATGTGTTATGTTAAATGTAAAGCTTCTCTACTGTCTTAAAGAAAGAGCAAACACAGTGTCTTATTAATTCTGCTTTGCTGGCAGTAAAAGGGAAGATTTTAACGACCTGGAAAAAAAAGAAAAGGGACTGATATATATATATGGATAATTGGCTCAGATAACATATGGACTTATTTGCAATGGAGAAAGCTGCTTATGTCCACCACCAAAATCATAATGGACAAAGAAATTGGGGAGACATATCAAGACATACAGTATCCTGTATAATCAGTAACAAGAACGAGCTGTGGTAATGAACATATATAATATACAGTTTTAACTTTTGACCGCTGTTCTTAACAGAAATAGAAAATACAATTTTAACAATTATTAGTTTGTTAATTAATTTACTAGAGAGGGAAATAGTCTTAATAGGAGTCTTACTGGTACATTTTGGATGAACAGCAGGTGAGACAAAGTTGACAGACTGACTCCCACTTAAAGAGTGATATAGTAATCTAAGGCAATTAAGAGAGAGATATTAATGATTAACGAATCGATTTTTGTTAGTAAAAGATAGGTAAAGGCACTTTGTTTCAAGTGTGGTGTTTATTCCAGTGGTAGTTATGGCAGATCCATTTGTCCCAAGAAAATCAAATAATACTGCTTTGAAATGCCAGCCGTTAAACATGGTGAAGACACTGAAGTGAGTTATGTGTGTAACTACAGTTCTCTGCCAGATGTACAGTATTATCTTGGCATTAACCAGAAACATGTCCAGTGTAGACAGTCATATATAATGTGTGTGTGCTTGACACACCTCTGAAATAGCCATCAGAGGACGTGATTCCCCTAAATGTCCTCTGCCTGGAGACACGGAGGTATTGCAAAAGCGTCTATAGGTTGATGGATGCGGATCAAACACCGAAACACAAACAGTGCAGCACATGCCGTGATCTGAGAAACATTTGCTGCAGATCAATTTGTTGAAAGGAGAAGAAAAAGTTGTCCAAAGGTGGGATCAAACAACTATCCCTTGGATTTTGAGTCCTGCACCTCACCAACTGAGCTACCAAACAACAAGTTGATGCTCATCAATATTATGTCTTATATTGTCATTGACCATCTAATGGTTAAAAATGTTGCTCCAATACAAAAGTTATTTGCTGGCGCCTGCAGTCTTCTTCTTCTTCGTTGTCCACGTATTCAACATAGTGATAAGTATCTGCACTGCCTGAATTCTACCAGAAGTAGAACAAGAAGAACGTAGTAATGCGCTCTGTAGCGCTGTTTGTCCGTTTTCAGCTACTGTAGAAACATGACGATGCAACATGGCGACGTCGCGGTTATGTAAATATAAATGGCTCATTCTAAGGTAATAAGAACATAATGATTTATTATATAAGGTCTTTATACACCACTGAAAGCATAGTTATGGATCCTATATTGCATTTCTGTCGATAGATACTCAGAAATATTACACACTGAACCTTTATGAGTGGTGGTGGTTGGCCAACTCGTTTGTTAGTGCCACACTCTGCTAGCTTTAGGCACATGAAAATACTTCTCCTTCATCTTGCAAAGCAAATTATTAAATTATTATTATTAAATCCAATATGTAACATGTAATAAAAACACTTGCATTTAAAAATAAAAAACATAACATTATTAACTAATGCTATTGCAAAAAAACAGGATATTTTTCTAACAAACTGTGTCAAAGACAGCAGAGGTGTTGAGCACAATTTAAGTAGTGTGATTTTCAACAGTTTCTTACATAATGTTTCAAATGTTTCACAGCTGGTACCTTCAGTTGTGTTTAGAGTGAATGAGAAGCTGATTGTTGTTGTGATTTGTATGACTTTATTGACACAAATTTGATTGCTGGATCATTTTTGGGATCAAAGCAGCATTAGGTTGTAATTTTATCTTAAAAAACAGCTTCAAATAATTTTTAATGGTACACTAACTGTGATAGGGTGAATGGCGTCTCCCTTGTTGCTAATAAAAATCGCACGAACAATGTAAAGCTGAAGAAGACATCGGAGTAAGTGAGGAACAGAAAAGGGAGAGTGACCAAGCTAGAGACTGGACAAGAGTAGATATTGGACTGGCTGAAAGCTATAAAGAAGGTTTCGTCCTATGATGTCGCACTTGCTTGATGTTTGGCTGTGTTAACAAAGTTGTCGACTTTCTAGTTTTAGATCATAAGTAATGTAATCATAACAAATGCGCATGTACAGCTGTCCTTATTCAGTGGTGAAGTACACTCTGAAGTGGTGGAGCACAAAATTACACCAAACACCACAAAAACACAAAAAACACCAAATCTTAGAAGGTGGTTTTTTTTTTTATGTCAAAACCGAGACATTTGCTGTCGTGAGTAGCTCTAGTTTGCCATTTTTCCACAAAGCCCTCTCTTTCCCTGTTGTGAAGTTTTTTAGCTTCATATTTAGTATATTTGACTCAAATATAAACATTTTCAACATGAGCAGATGTGTGTTCACCATAATTTGTGCCCCCTAGACTGAAATCAATCAATCATGGTAATTTTCTTAAACAATTAATCTGCCAATAACTTTTATTGATTAATTGATTAGTTTAATCTATAAAATGTCATGAAGTACTGAAACATGTTCAGGACAATTTCCCAAGGGTACATCTTCAAATGTCTTTTTTTTTTGGCTGACCAAACATTCCAAACCCTGCGATAAATTATTACTATTACCACTAAAAGCTAAGTAAAAGCAGTGAAAATTCACATTTAGTAAGCTAAAACCAATAAATTTTTGGTATTTTGCTTCAACTTTAAGAAATTATTCAGTGCAGCGGATCTATGTTTTTGGTGATTCAACGGTAGATCTTGTTATTGCGTAACTCCAGCATACTAGATTTAAACTGAAACAGTGACAATGTTTAGTCAAACTACTGACTCAGCTTTAATGTGAATGTATTTGATTATTATAATGATAATAATTATGTGATGATACATCAGCATAATGACACTATGACTCTGTGCATAACTGTATGAAGTGAGTGCTACTCAGACCATCATCATGTACTGTCATTTTAAGGATGGATGAAATATGTGTCTTAGCTTAAACCCAGGACAATATGAGAAGGAGGAGACTAATTGTATGTTTTAGAATTGACTTTAAAATTCTATTGATTACTTTTAAAGCTCTTCATGGCCTCTCGCCTTGTTATATTTCTGAACTTTTAGCCCCATACACACCAGCACGTACCTTGAGATCCTCGGGCAGAGGTCTGTTGTCTGTTCCAGAGTCTCGACTGAAAACTAAAGGGGACAGAGCGTTTGCTGTCAGGGCCCCGAGGCTCTGGAACAGCCTGCCCGAGGAAATCAGGTCAGCTGAGTCAGTGAACTCTTTTAAGTCCCTTCTTAAAACATACTTTTATAGGAGAGCCTTTCCCGATCTTATTTGATTTTATCCCTTTTATTTTATTCTATTGTTTTTTTTAGGTATTATTGTCTTTACACTTGTTAAAGCACTTTGTAACTTGTTTTTGAAAAGTGCTCTACAAATAAAGATTATTATTATTATTTGTGTGTAAAATTTACATAGGTTGCTTTTTCATGTCCCCTGGCTTTAATTAATTTTAGCTCCATTGTGCTGTTGATGGTTTACATGTCAAAAGTCAGACATGACGCCTGAGAAAGTGAAGATGGATGTTTTACTGTCTTGTAGAAACCAGTCTGCTTATTACCCACACCCAAGAGTGACTGGAATGCTATCCCATCAAGAAAATAGGGTTACATAATGTGTACCAGTGGAATACAGAATATCACATTGAAACCGATAAAGTTAAAGGTTACTTTGCACAATATATGTGCCATATTGTGTTATATTAATATTGGTGAAAATATTCTTATTCATATTTAGATGTTGATTTCAGCCCTAACACACACACAAACACACATTCTGTGAGTCTTAAAAAAGTAAAATAAAGTATCTCTCTGTAAGACTCTGCACCGATTCAATACTCTAGCTCAGTATTGAGGCCAGTCGGCTACAGTAGACTTTATTAAATGGATCAAATATCAGCTCTGACATGACGGATCCACATTCAAAACTGTTTTTTTGTCAGTGACATTTATTAAGTCATAGGCCACTGACAGTTTTTAGTGCCTGACCTCTGGTTACATAAAAATGATTCCAATGATACACCTTTGGAACTCCCTCCCTCTATTCATTCGTACAACAGAGTCCCTATCTTCCTTTAAAACTTTGCTCAAAACCCACTTATTTCAAAAGGCCTACCCCACATAATTTCACCTTCCACCAGCTTCATGATGAACTGCATTTAAAAAAAATGTTTCTCTCTTCTATTTTATCTTAATCTTTAAACTGTGTCATGTTTTGATTTTTTATTGTATTGCCTCCTTGAAATGTATTTTAACTGTTTTAATCTGTAAGGTATCCTTGAGTGCTATGAAAGGTGCCCACAAATTTTTTATTATTATTGTTATTATTTTGTGTGTGAAAAAGCGAGCAATGACATATATACTATTCCTTTAAATGACATACCGGAACCAGTATGAGGAGAGAAAATATTTGGCAGTGCGTCCATACTTTGGTACATGTAGTTTGATCTCAGATGTAATACAACATCCAACGGATTTCTCTGTGTTGCAAAGTTACCCTGCCACTTACAGTAGGTGCATGTTTTCCTCCTCAGTGGCCAATATTTGTAATATATGTCTATAGAACCACATGTAGACTACTTTACCATCATTATCAACGCCAAAATATAGTGACAGTTTGGTATAACAGTGTGGTGGTCGGTGCCTATGTCCGTTTGACCTTCTGTGTCATTTCAAATGGCTGCTTTTCTTCTTTTGCATCATCACAGAACTTTTGAGCTTTTCTGTATGTTGCAGGCCTGCTGGGCGTCGTGGGTGTGTCTTGTTTAACACAAGCACACTTCCAGCATTAAAAAAAAGCATTTTCTCTTGTTATAATCACAGACCTAATTACTACTTCTATCAGGTTACTATATGAGTAACATTAATAAACCACGTGGAACGTTACTGGCGCAGGAAAGTGGTTAAAACGGGTGTCCGTCCTTCAGCCAGTGATTTCATTGTTTGTAAAGTAGGAAGGGACCTCAGAGGGAGGACTTGTCCACTCACAGTAGTCACACACTGAATTTTATCCGGACACAAACACCTCATAAAGGGAAACGTAGGCTACAACCCATCTACGAGTTCTGGTTAAATTGAACTGGTCTTAGTCCTTCGTGGTGAAGGTGATCTTGAAGAGGCCTTACCTTTTCACCGCTCAATGCCCAGGGACTTCCCTCTTCATCGGTGAGTTACCTGAATCACGCAGGTGTTTTCAGGAAGATCACAGGGAAAAAAGAGGAAGAAGACAACAGACGCAACACCCGATACCTCGTTCAACTGAAGATAAAATCACAAAGCGTGTTTTTTCCCCGACACTGTTTAACGCTACACATGACAATATTGTTCACAAAAACTTTGTGCAAATTCCAGCCGTAGTGAAACCTCCTGTGTCCTGGTTGTAAAGTGTGTCTGTGACCTGATTTCCTCTTGGTCCTAGCGCCGCACGGGTATGCCTTCTATGGGTTCAAATTAGTAGACAAACTTGTGGCTACATTTGCGATACTCTCGCGAGATTTGTATTTGGCATTTTGGCTGTCTTGGTTTTTTGAAACCAGAAATGACCATATTCAGATGAGATAGTGGAGCTATGGAGGTATGCGCACTGCTATGCCTGACAGGTTTGCTGTGGTAGCGACTTGTTAATCACAAGGTAGTCATGTCCTAAAGCGTCCCCTGCTTTATCATCTATTTTACTCTAAATGGGACCATCATTTACAAAATGAACATGCTGCATTGAAGACTTAAAACTAATTGAGACTATAAACTCATTAAGAAATTGTTTACTGAGGTTATAAATCAAGTGAGAAGTAGGGTCATTTTGTCATAGACTTCTACACAGTCAGCTTCTTTTTGCAACCAGGAGAGTTGCCCCCTGCTGGTTATTAGAAAGAATGCAGGTTTAAGGCACTTTTGCATTTGTTTCAGACGCAGAGGTTCCCATCAGGTTTTTTTGTCTACAAATTGTCAGAAAACAGTGAAAAATGTCTTTAAAAATATTCCAGAGCCCAAGGGGACATCTTCAAACAGTCTAAAACCCAAAGATATTAGTTTACATAGTAGACATATAAGTCAAAGAAAATCAGCACATCCTCACAATTGAGAAGCTAGAAATAGGTCACATTTGACTTAAACTATCAATTATCAGAATAGTGGCTGATTCATTTTCTTTACATTGACTAATCACTCCAGGTTTAAAGGTTATTGTTAAAATATCATTTATTTGAAAATAAGGTAATCCCCTTTGTTCTTTCCTGGATTGTGTAGGAAACCAATTGTTGGGACTTACTGTGGTCCAAGTATTCAACTCAAATTCAGTTACAGTAGCACATTATAGCATCACAAACAAAGATAGAGCTGACAAAAATAATCTCACTACCAAGTCCACTTGGTAGCTGTGCCAGACCACTGTCTTCCTCATCAGATGAAGTTGCCCAGTAGTTACAAAGATGCAGATGTTCAAATTCGCAGTTCAGTTTTTTCCCACTTTCACTTTTTAGTCTTTAAAGTGTTTAGAAAAATAGAAATGTGAACATACATTTTCATGACAACTGGGCAAACTCCATTTGCTGAGGAAGATTGTGTGAAACAATTAAAGGCTCTGGGTGGACTTTGTGGTGAGAATGATTTTGCCAACTGCTGTTCCTAAGTTAAGAATTAACTTTGATCAGTGAGAGTGTGTGTAACCTGACATGATAATATGTAATTTATCTAATATCAGGCCTCACTATATAGGGACAGTGGTAGCCTAAAGGTTAGAGAAACGATTACTGGTTCGATCTCCGATGTGCAAGATAAATCTTGTGAAAAAGCAACATTCTCTCAAGGCCCCCTAACCACCACCTGCTCTGATCAGAAGCCAGTGGAGGAGACTTTGGTAAAGCTTAAATAAAATTTTCATTCAAAAAGAAAAATCATTTAAACTAAGGCCAAACGCTAACATAAATTCTGATGCATTATTCAATTCCAAAACAAGCTAATGTGAAATGTATTCATATATATTTTGGAAATATGTGCATACAGCTGCACACCACTCTGCACTTAAACATAACATACAAACATACATATATCTCTCCAAAATCTTCATAGATAATAACTTAAGTCTCAGCGGATAATATTTTTTCATTCCTGGTTAATGTGTTAACAGAGGTTTTGATGCTTTTGTCTTGAAAAATAACAATAACAGGCTTGCGCTGTGTATATAGCAGTTGACAGCATTTTCATCTTTAATGTTGGCGTACATGAAAAACTCTGACAGCTGGATAAAGAGAGAGAGAGTAAATGTCATATTAACACAAACACCATTCAAGTCTTTCCCATCTGACAGGTTTGAACTGATCTAATCTTCCCGCTTAAACAACTTTGCCTTTGGTGACGCCCAGAAAGTGGCAGACAAACCTGTTTTCTATTATTTGGAATAACCTTAGGCTTTTAACTGAACACAGTGTGGTGACATTTCATATGTGTGTTTTCATGCTCAGGAACAGAAACCTTTATAGAAATGTATGTTATAAAACATGATTAAACTGTACAAAATATACCATTACATTCTCTCCATTGAGTTCATAATCAAGTAACATTATTTTTTCAGTGCTTATACAGTATAATGTATGTGGAGGCAATTTTCTTTAATTTGACACATTATCACTTTCAAAACCCAACATTCAACTGTATGTTTAATATACATATCACCCACATATAATGAATGTTTTCAACATTTGCAGTCAAATGTAAATCAAAACAACAAAACAAAATTTCACTAATTAAATTATTCTATTATTTAACATTAATGAGTATATGGATTTTACCAGTTTTCAAAAGTACAGAACCCATGTTAAAGATTGTCTTGTGTGCAGTCATAACGGTTGCACCTCTTGGCCATTGTGGTGACATTAGCTCCCCCACATGTCCAGATTTCACATCTTTTAATGTTGTTTTAATCTAAGATCTACTATCTTTTCTAGTAATGATATTAATTGTGATGGGGAACTTGCATGGACCAATAGAGGACCAGAGTAGCTTGAGGACCAACACAAACAATGTCTAACTCAGGTATGTAGAGCTGCTGACATGTCACAGTTCAGGTCCTTAACAGTGAATATGTATCTCTACAGTGAAAACACATTATATTGACTTTTTTCCACAAGCACAATTATTAATTTACTTACATGTGCAACAATGAAAAAAGTTAACTGACACGTTAGAAATAGTTGAAAAGAGAGGAGCAGTAAACAACAGTAGTGTGAGACCTATTTCATATAAGGCATCAAAGGAGAACATTGTGTTCAGTTATTTTTGTAGGCTACTCTTAAGCCTTCTCTAAACTCATGATATAAAACTCATTTGGAAATTTAGTTGGAAAAAAATGACCAGCTCCATCAGGTCTCTGTTCAGAATATATGTTATTATTATATTGCCCAAAATAATAATATGTTTGAATTATTCATTGAAGTGTTACAACCCTTTAAGACAATCTCATCTTAAAAGGTCAGCAATGCTGAGTGTAGGTCACTGTCAATAGTGAACAACTATAATACAAAAACAATGTAAACAATTGTAACAACGTGAGTGATGTTGATGGCTGAGGCTTGTTCAGACGTTGGTGATTTCAACACTCTTGTAGGTGTGCATCGGGCTGCCTTTGGCCCTGGGAACAGCCTGAACTCTGGCCTCTCTCGGTAGAGAGCCACAGCTGCCGTGGAAACCCAGAGATCGCTCCACAGAGTGGCTGTTCGCACGTAACCTCAGCGGACTCTGGAAAAATGAACAGGCATTAAAATGAATGTGGTGGGTTTTTTAAACTTTGAATCCAAAATAAGACATTGGCCTTTCTCAAAAAAGTCAAATATTATTAGCTGACATTAAAGTCAATTGCAGTGTTAATGCAAACGTCTACTCACTAGATGAATGAACACAGTTTCAGTTGCATTTTCCTCTAGATAAATAAAGTATTTTTGAGTGACACCATTTAAACGTTTTTCAACGTACATCTATTTCATGACTTATTTTTATATCCAAATTGTAATATCATGCTGCAACAACAACCAATTAAACAGATTTCTGAAAAACGTCAGCCTTCTTTTTTCAATTCCATTATTTTTTGGGCATTTTTTGCCTTTGAAAGCCAGTAGAGAGGGACAGGAAAAATAGGTGGAGAGAGAGAGAGCAGGGTAAGACATTCAACAAAGGTCTCACGGCCAGGACTTGAACTGTGGATGTTGCAGTTATGTAGTACGTGTCTTAACCTTTAGGCTACCAGGGAGCCTCCATTGTCACCCTTCTAAACCTTCCAACAAATACTCGCCATACTCGACATGCCATTTAATACTTTAAAATGATCGCTCCCTGTGTCCCCCATGTCCCACCTCAGCATCTCAAAGAAATACATCACATTAAGGAAGCAACATTCCCTCTCTCTTCTCTTTAATTCAGTGGTAGAACAGTGCAATTGTATTACAACTTCACAACTACAAGTTTTGAATGGTTTTGTAGAATGTAGAATAATAGGTGGCTAGCTTTCATGTGTGTAGTGTGAGAATTACACAAGTTACAACAAGAAAAGCAACACAAATGTGAAGAAACATATATATTGTCCTGTGTATAATTGTATGTATTTTGTAATTGTATACTTTATTTGACAGGTGTCTAAGTAAAGAAAGACAAGAAATGTAGGGGAAGAGATGGGTATGCAACAAAGGTACCCAGCCAGAATCAAACTAGGGTTTGACATGTAAGGAGAACTCCCAGGAAGATATATGTATAAATATATGTAAACAAAAAAGTTTAACAATTACAACAACTGCTAAGTCTGGTATGTGGGATAAAATCATAATGTGTGCAACTAGCCAACCGCTGCACAGCGCTGGCAAACTGACTGTCACTGAAACTTTGTGTAAATATATTTTTTGACTAAACACGATATATTCCAATAATATGATATGAGTGTGAAATGAATTATACCTTGGCTGATCTTCTCATAGACACCCTCTCCTCAGCAAAGCGGTTAACAGCCACAGGTGAAGAGGAACCGATAACCTCATTGCCCTGCTCTGCACTGCTGTGAATACAAGGAATTATAAGACATATTCGTTTATGTGCATGATTGTAAAGTCTAGCTCTCAGTTAATCACATCTATTTTCACAGGAGTCAACATGGCCATACTTTAAGACATAAAGTATGTCTTAGAGCAAAATCCCTTGTTGCTTTTAGAACAGGGCAGAATAAGAAAGTATGCAACAATTGTCGAAGGGTTTTTAATCTACCTGTGAGGGACAGCGAGAGATTTCATCTCTTCATACAGGTGCCGATGCAGCATGTGTTTGTTGCTGGGTATCCCCAGGGCTTTGGCCATGGCATCTGTGTCAAAGGATGGGTCCAGAGCCATCATAGCTCCATGAATTCCTTTACCCTGAAGATTGTCTGCATACTCCTGACGATCACAACACATAGGCACAATTGATTGATTGATTAAACTTCTTTATTAATTGTAAATTTAAGTGGCGCCTCCAGTAATAGATGCCCCAGCTACAGATACCATCAAAAGGACAAAAACACAATAAAGCCAGATGGCTTATTTGCATTGTGGTCCTTTTTAGGAAGGCAAATGGGTAGAAGCATCATGATAAGGCAACTAGTTAGTTATTAGCAGCATCCAATTATACACCGTATCTCTTAAAAAATTTAATTCAGTAACAATACAATATACAATAATATTAGTCCTTACACATTCATATATACAATACAATACTATTTCTGTCACAATGTTACTATACAATAATGCAAATGCTATTTTATTTTATACTTGTTATTGTGAGGTCAATCGGCCACTCAGCCATTTTTTAGTGAGGACTTCATAATGCTCACCGGTAGCTCATTCCACATAATGGCAGCTGAATACAGGAAAGTATCCTAATTGTAATTACTTCAGACTTTATCTAAAAGTCCTGCCAAAAGTGCCAAATTAGGACAAAAGTCAAATTAACGTGGCCAGGCCTTTAAAAGCACTAAAATAAATTGTTGTTTATCTAAGGGGGACAGAAATTCTGTTTTAGCTTCTAGAGCTACATGTTGACCAAAGGCAAGCCATACTGAAAACTGAAGGCTGGTAAAGTATTACCTACTGTGCATCCAGAAAAAAAACACTTACACGCCAGTATTTTTTTTCTAAATTCTCTCAGCAGTGGTGAGGCAGGATAGCTATCATTCATTTTGAGGGAGTCCTAGAAACTAATAGGAGGTATGTGGTTGCAATCTGCTCTAGAAATCTCCTGAGCAAAGGGGAATACCATCACTGACCTCCCACCCACCTTGAGGTCTATGTCTCTGATCCACTTCATTACTCTGTGACATGTCCAAACAATGGGATCCCAGTCTTGTTGCTCACACTTTGCCCGCCGTGCCTGCAGGGCCTGCGAAAACACAACACACACATAACTGTACAAGCACTTAGTGGCACATAGAGAGGTCAGGGAAGGATGAGGGCCTGCTGAGATAATGCAGCACCAAGGGCTTCTTTGTGCCTCAAGCTACAGTGGATAATAGTGAAACCGGTAGTCGAGTAAAGGAGCAATTGAGAAAAGACTGCTGAAAAGACTAATCTCAATTTTGATCCACAATCTGACCTCTTTATCAAAACTGAGCATCTGCAAGAGCTGGATTGCCAGGAGTAGACTTGTCTGGTGGTACTGGTCGCTGATGTTGAGGAATCTCTCCAGGTCTCTGCGGCTCAGGGAGTTCAGCACTCGCCCATCCACTAAATGAGTCTGGAAGGTCTGGGAGTATTGAGGCAAACCCACATCACTCAGCCAGGATGTTGCAACCCAGTGATGGTCCATCTCCGATGCTTTTGATAGTCTAGAGGATGAATTGAAACCACTGATCAGCAAATTTTCAGATCCTTTACTCAAGTACAAGTAGCAATACCACAAGTTGAAGTCCAGCATTAAAAACATTAATTAAAATCACAAAAATAATATTAGCACAATGTACTTTCAGTGTCAAAAGTAAAAGTACTCATAATGTATAAAAGCACACCTATTAGTGATATACCAGTATATATTATATTGTTGGATTGTTATTAATGCTGCATTAATGTGTAACTAGCATTTTACTGTTGCAGCTGGGCCAGGTGGAGATCATTTTAAATATTTTATACACTATTGGGTGGTTAAATATGTAACAATACATCATGTTTTTAAGCTCTTTGTAGGTTTTTGCAATTTGTAAGCATCATGTAGTGGTGTAAAAAGTACGATATTTCCTTCTGCATTGTAAAGGAGTAGAAGTAAAGTAGCATGGAATGGAAATACTCAAGTTAAGTACCTCAATATTGTACTTAATTACAATACTTGAGAAAATGTGTGTAGTTACCTTCCACTCTTGAACAGGAATATTAAACTTACTTTGAAACGTATTAACTTTTTATCAAACAACAAACACTGAACTTCTTCAGGGTTTTGTTAGCTGCTGCTCACCCTTGGTCCCCTTCAGCTCTCCTATAATCCTCAATGGCCAGTCTTAGTTTCCTGCGATGAATGGGGTTACTGATACCCAGACCGAGCTCTAAATCCTCATCTGTCAGGCCTAGCAGCACCTACATAACAGAAATAAAGTACTTTATCAAACAAGAACAGCATCTAAATGTGCCCATCTGCTAAAATCATGCCCCACTCTCAGGCACAAAGCAAACAAACCACATTGTACCAAAGGTGTACCTTGCCACTTTTGACGTTTTCAGAGCAGGCTCGGATGTACATGGGCATTCCCATGACAACCTCCAGCCAGGCCTGGACTGCACCTGCCCTCCACAGCGACATGCATGTGTTTCGAGTGAGCTCTGCCTGCTGGAGGCGGTCCAGCTGCTCCTCTCCATCAGACAGGCTCTGTTGTGTGAGGCTGTCAGAGTCTGGATTGTTCAGGAGAAGTTATGGTGTGGTATGCAGGAGGGGGTTCAGGGTCAGAGGGATATGGAAATCAAAAAAATGACTCATCTGGATACAAATCAACATAAAAATCAGAGGGTATTTGCATCAAAAATACACCGCCACAATGTGTATTGATACGTACCAACAAATTAGATGCTACACTAAAATACCAGCATCATGTTGTACATCAACAACAGAAATATGCCTTTCTGACCTCTTCTTGTGTTTAATAATAATTACCAAGTTACAGTTATCAGTTAACTGGGTGAAAAGTAGTTTCAACCCTTTCTTTTGCCAAATATTGACAATCAAATATTTTGGGATTCAACTACATGGCCACTAGATGGAGCCAGAATAATTCACTGGAGCTGTACTGTGTGATAAAACAGATAACTAGGTTTCTTTAAAAAGAACAAACAAAACTCTCTAAATCTAAATCTAAACCTGAAATGGGGTTGAAATTCAGAGGATATATAACTCATTCATTTCTTTCATGAGAGTGTAGTAGTCCAGTCAGTGCTAAAACTACAGTACCACGTTTAGTAAAGTTGTTAAAATACTTCAGTAACTACCTGATGGTTATGAGGGGATTTAAGACCATTAGGATAATGTATTAGAGACACAGGGATTATTCATAAAACATCATGCTCCTGCCCATTAACCGCCCATCTCAACAACAGGAAAACACTGATTCATACTGAACCGACGAATCCAGGATGAATGAATGTGTGTTTACCTGATTCGTACTTACATGCTGACAAAAATGCTGCATGCAAAGTCCACCATCTCTTTCAAAAGAGTTTCCACAAAAAAAATGACACAAACTAGAATTTTTTTCCGAATGGACCTGAGTCATATGAATAATCCCCAGAGTGCAGAAACAGACAGCTGGTAATCACAGATGAGGAGTTACTCACTGGCAGGAGAGAGTTGCCATTAGAAATGGCAGAAGGAGAGGGAGAGACACGTTAGACTGGGACACAAGAACAAGATTACTCATGGAACAGAAAACTGCCACATAGGATGTATTCAGTTACTAGTTTTATTTTTAAAATAAGATTTCATTTCAATTATAATTCATTTTGAAAATGCTAAAACCTCCTCAACATCTGGCTGCAACAGCTGCAGCAGATAAATATTTGAAGTTAACTCTTTGTCTTTTTTTGTTTTAAATAAAATACTTCAATAGATTTAATCTTTTACGGAACATCTCCTTAATTACAAAGCATTTGACATAGAATTATTAGAGCCACCTTTGCAGGAAATGAGGAGGGATTCTACAGAAAGCAAAACAAAAACAGCAAAATCAATAAAAATAAAAGGGATCGTGCATTCATAATGCAAGGAAAGATAAGTCAGGAAGTAAAGGGAAACACAGGAGCAACACAGGATTGTGGAGATTATTAATTTGATTGGCAATGAATGGACATCTAATCAAAGCAACACAGAGGGATCATGCACGTGTTTAATGCACATTCCTTCGTCACATATTGGCACATGTTAGATAGCTCTCAGTAAGAAATGAGTCAGACATAAACAATGTTACGAGGCTAGAGCTAACAGTGGCAGAATGATACGCAGATTTTATAAAGATGAGTGTTTAACCTTTGGCACTTGCACATGGTTTCAACAGCAAGCGATAAGTGAGCCTGAATATGCATGAGGCCTACTGTTAATTTTTTGTTTGTGTATTCAGGCTCTGTGCAATTACATTTTTTAAGGAAGACTGACTTTAAAACCCTTGTTGGCCAGTTGGTAATTAAAGTGACAGAGACTATCATTTTTAGCATAAAATGGATGAGTAGGTCTTCATGAAAAAAACTCCCTGATGGCCACATTGTGATATGTTTTATCTGCAAGTACTGTGAGCCAGCATTTGTAACATGAACTTGATGACAATCCTGTAACCAGCAATACCTCTCAAACAAAGCACTATTTTTCATATCACCAAGCAATTTAATATAACAGAATTTCACCAATTAAATTCCAAGAGATCAAATTTCTATTAAGCCAATCTGATAATATATGTCCTCTTTCATAATAAGAAATGGGCCAAGTAAGATTGAGAATAAGAAGAAACTTAGAAGTCAATGTTGCAAAGCATGATAAAGTAAAGTACTACAGCCAAATGACATTTACAGTAAAAACACTAGTTTCACAATAACTCCTATTTACATATGAACAGCAGTCCTTCAAGTCTCCAGTTATAAAAAACAAAAACATTAAGACATTTGTAAGATAATACAGCATAAACATGTCTACACAATAATAACCCCATGTATATATTTATATGCATGTAAACATATATACATATGCATACATGTATATCTATAAATATATATCTAATTTACAAACATACAATTTAAGGGCAATATACTGTACATTTATGGGAATAGCAGTCTCTTTTAGGCTTTTTTTTTTTTTAAAGTTTCCCCCCAACCCCCTCCAGTCAAACCCACACACAAAACACTCATGAAAGCCAGGTGGATATCCACACAAATTTAACACACACACACACACACACACACACACACACACACACACACACACACACGCAAACATTCACACTCAGCATCACCAATCGGCATCCTCCTCTATGTAATAATCAGGGGTGGCTGTACCATCAAAGAGGCCAGGGTCCAGTGACTTGCGCTGCTTGCCCCGAGCGAACACCCGTGACAGGGATCCCAGAGTCATCTTCTCCTTCTTCTTCTTACGCTTCTGGTCCTCCAGGTCCTCCATGGACTGAACGGGGCAGAGGAGACAGGAAGTTGGGTTTGTCCTCTCACACAGCCAAGTTAAAGCAAACGTTTGACATTTTGGGAAATATGCGTATTGACTTTAGATGAGAAGGTTGATACAAACAGCAACCCCTGATGTAAAACTCACTGATTTACTCTTTACATCCTGTTTGTTTGATCTGTATAAAAGCCAAAGTGTAAAAGAAACATTATGTGGTTTTACAGGGGTTATGGGCTGGACTCTTTTGATAGTCTGGACTCTTTCTTGGACAGGCTCAGTAACTTCATGGCGTCTCCCTCACAGTGACAACAAGACTCCAGGATTTGACTGCTTCCAGCAAAGAATCAGTCCAGCACATAAACTCCTATACACCAAACAATACTTTTTTGTACTCATTAAATGCACTCATATATATATTTGATATGACAGTGGTATCGATATTTTCATCTAACTCCCAGAATGTCAAACTATTGCTTAAGTCAAATGCAAAATAACATCACCAACACCAAGCAAGCAGGCTGACACCCAGCAGGTCGACAGACACATTCAGCAGAAGACAAAGGAAGAGGGAGGTACTTATAGAAAAGTGTGGAGGTGTGATTACTTGGTCGAGGGGGCCAGGCAGCTCTTACATTGCAGAGGGAGTGGGTCCGGTGACGAGGTGAGTTGATGTCGCTGGGCGTGGACGAGCGGTCCCCGTCAGCAGCCGAGGCGTCGGAGATGACAGAGGGCTGGCGAGAGTGGCAGGGGCTGATCCTGACCACAGCTGGATGTGGCCACACACACACACACACACACACATTTTCACACACGTTGAAAAATACCCACAGTTAGTACAAAAGACTTCCAGGAAACCCTTTATTAGTTTGTTGCGTCTGTAAAAGGTACACCAAGCAGCACAGGGACTAAGAGGCAGAGCATGTTACAGAGCCTACCCTGTCTGTCCGTAGTATGTCCATGGTAGAGGGTCTGTTGGCTCTGACGAATGGCGGCAGTGAGCGGCAGGTCGGCCTGCATCACCCATTCCTGACTGCCGTTCACCACGGGCTCTGTGGGCATGGCCAATGAGTGCCGCTTCGGTACGTCTTTTGTCAGGGTGGCCAGAGACTGCTTCGCCTGGGAAACACACGAGAAACGGAAATTTAGCATAAGTATATGTGTTGCTGTAAATACGCACTAGAGTACCAAAAAAATATTAATTTTGCTGCTGATAACAGTTTACAAACCACAAATATTATTGGTTTTGGTCTTTTCATGACCAAAAAAATAAATAATTAAATATCAGCAGCTTGTCACTTTAAAGAATACAAAAAAACCTGTCCATTTCTGTACCAAAACGGTGTTTTCCACAGGATTTTTTTATTGGAAGCCTCTGAAAGGGCATTCAGTGGTCATCCATTTAGTTTAAGAGGAAAAAGTTAAACAATAAGATACTAAATAGAGAAGAGAAGAGAAAGAAAGAAAGAAAAAGAAGGGAGAATGATATTTTGTAGCTTCGTTACTTGACAGCAATGCAGCTCTGGCACTGATTTAACAACAAATCTGATCTGCGATGCAGCTTGATGTGAAGATCTGTGGGTGGTTGTGACTTGCAGAGGGAGGAGAAAGATTAATGACACACAGACTGACAACTATACCTCCGAGGGACAATACGGCAACACAGAAAAAAGGCTCCTGAGCCCAGAGAAAGACTTAATGCTTTGAGAGAGGGAAGGGATGAGCAGCTTACTGCATGTGTTTGAACTGATATGAATACAGTGACAGGATTGCAAACCCACACCTTGTTTGAATTTGTGCAATAAATACAAGATAATGATGCTAAGGTGACACCACTGTGCCCAAGTTAACAGTGTGTCTATGTGCAGGGTGACTCACCATGGTGAGCTCGGCCTCCAGTTCTTTGACCCTGTTCTCCTTCATGTCCATCTGAGAGCGCAGGGTGTTAGCCTGTTCTGTGGCTTCTTTGGTCTGCCTCCTCAGGTCCCACTTCTCCCTCTCCAGCACATCCTTCTCCTTTGCCAAGGCTTTTACTGCATCCTCACTCTCCTGAAGAACACACACAAAGAAAAGACATGGTTAATCGCAGCCAAGCTCACTTTGAATGATCGATGGACATCCACATTCGAGTCAAGAAGCATTTCACAGCTACATTCTGTGTGCAATCTATTTCAAAACTTTTTAAAGGGTGGATATATGATGCCTCTGTGAGACAAATGATTTTAATGATGGCAGTTACAAACTGTTGCAACGGCCAAACATGTCTTATTGGTCAACATACTCACCAATAAAGATATATCTGCAATAAGCTATTACTGATCGATCATCTGGGTTGGTGTTACCTTTCGGTGTTGGTCGTAGTTGCGTATGAATTCTCGCAGCTGCTCTTCTCTGCTCTCCAGTGTTGTGTACAGCTGCTGCATCTGACTCACCAAGTCTGCCTTCTCCACTTTTAGACGTTTACGGTCAGCTTTCATAGCTGCAACACAGACAAACGCATTCACACACATACACATGAGATTTGGCTGCCTCTAAATCATAAACAAAGCTTTGCAATTGCAACAGCAAGCCACAAGGTGACACTGTGTCTTCTGTTAAGGAGGGGCTGCAGCTAGTGATTTTCTGTCTTCTTCTTCTTGTATATATATATATTTTTTTTATACAGTGAAAATGATGTAATCATCTCAAAAGATAAGTGTCACAGTGGCACCTAATCATTCATTCATGGAACTGTTTCGGCTGCCATGTGGACACTTTGTTGGCTCATCCATGAGAAGACCATTTAGATCTGATTTCTTTCAACTTCATTCTCTTACAGAGGCATCTCATCAGCCATGATGCAACTGGTGGGGCTCTTTGCAAGCAAAAAATAATAATAATAATAATAACAATGCTCTCCTGAGTGTCTGTGCTCAACAGAGAGGAAAGACTGGAACCTGTGCTTTTCATAACTGCACACATGCATCACTCAGGAAGCATTCCTCCTGTCAGTGCAGCGTCTTCGTATTTTACACTCAACATTGAAACTTGTTTTGCAGCAGTTATACAACACACTTTACAAGCTTGCAGTTTGCCATCTGCAACTCTCAGAGCAGAGGACAGAACCATGTAACTCAAAAATTGAAATTAAAACAATACAATACTACATAATCAGCACCACATTCCAGTCTACATCAATACCACATTAATATTTCAGAGTTAAGCTATCATGCTATGATTGATGGATGTTAATTAAAATGAGGTGAACCTGGAGTCTGCTTGGCTGCTCATCAGGGGCTACACCCATTTCTGAGACTGAATAATGACTAAACACAAGCAGTATCTTTTGTTCGCCTCACAAAATTGAGATCTAAACATAAAAGATAAGGTTTTCTCTGGAAGTCGTACACTGTTGCCATTAGTGTGCACACATTTCACATCTTTGGCACATACAAGACAAAATTGCAATTACAATTAAAAATGATTTTTAAGACATTTCCCAACAATATCATCTTTTTCATGAAATGATGTAATTTATCTTCGAAGCAATGATCTTTCTGTGTACATAGGCCACTGCTATTTTACTACTCAGTGTTTAAAGTGGTATGTCAGTTTGAAAAAACGGTAGCAGATTTGTAATGTATTGTAACAGATCTGAAAGTGATCTTCATTTTCTTTTCTTTTGTGCTTTTTACTGGGAACCACGCAACAGTGTCTCGGGTAAAGGTAAAACCTGAAATTGGCTCTTCACATACAATCACAAAATCAACAGGGGCATGTGTCTGATTTGCAGAATTGAAATATGTCAGTTTTAAATTAGTTCAATTTGTTGAGTTTATGTTCATTAAATTATTAATTTTTGTTTGTTGTATAAAAATCAAAGAACATTCTGATGAACTAAATCAACATATGTTCGTCCAATTAGGATAATGATTCTGATATTGTTAGCTCTGGGTCAGGGAGGAAGTTGCGAGCAGTGGAAGTCGGCCATTTCAAGGAAGCAGACTTAACAGACGTAGTTATATTTACAGTCACTTGGAAGTCAAAATAAACTTTAGGCTTGTAGCAGTGCATATATTTGTTATATGCACTGGTTTTGCACTGTATTTGTGTTACCAGAAGAGGTCTTGTTACATCTTTGCAGTTCCATGTCGGAAGTATTTCACATGGCACAGAAATAAAAACTAACTAACAGATTGAGAAAGTGGATTTAAAACATATTCTTGCTTGATGCACCTAGGAAGGGTGAAACTTCCCACTTGGACAGCTGTATTTGATGTATATTCGAGGCAGCTGTTGGAAAGAAGGGATTGGGTGAGACGACAAGACGCTTGTGTTGGCTCCTGACCTTGTAAGGCCTCCTTGGCACGGTCCAGCTCCTGCTCCTTGTCACCCAGCTGCACACGGAGCTCGGTGGCGGAGAGCAAATTGGCAGAGCAGCCTCCCTGGGTCTCCTCCAGGTCCTTACTCAACATGTCCTTCATTTGCCTCAGCAGGTGGACCTCCTCTTGAAGCTGGGCCACCTCCTCACGTAACAACACTGAGGGATAGAGAGAGAGAGAGAGTTTGGGGAATTAAAATAAGATAAGCATAAGATACAACACAACAAATTAAATAAAAATAGAATAGAAACCCTTTTATATACAGATGTGATTGATATGGATATGCACAGGTTGCAGCAGGAGGTAGTTGCACGGTATATAAATAAATATTGAGATAATTGTGAGTATGTAGAAGAAGAATGAGGAACCCGAGAGAGCAGGACTGAAGGAAAATATGAAATCAGAAGAGAGATGAAGTCGCCGCAAGACAGAGGGAGAAAAGAAAACAAGATACAGGGAACAGGAAGAAAAAGACACAAGAAAGACCAAACCGAAAAATGTAAATCTACAAGCAACAGGAAATGAAGGAAATAGTGTTAAACATTTGGAATTAAAGAGAGAGGGCGTGATTATGCAGCACGTGATAAAATATAAGCTCAAATCAACACATCAAGGCTCACAGCTCCCCCTCAGCTGAGGCCGCAGGTGTTTAAGAAAATCAAATAAATGCTGAGTGACACTCCACCGAGGGAAGAGGGCAAGTGAGAAACAGCACTTAATAAAATATCAGCAACACATGCTTGAGCCATGCTCCTCAGTGCTGTGTTTTCCATCCGCTGTGAAATACTTCTCTTCCCTCGGGGGAGAGAGGCAAGCAAAGAGAAACAGGAAACTAAGGAGAGGACACAGCAAACTGAGGAGGTTATTAATGGACAGGAGCTGGTGGACACGTTTGCCAAGCAAGAGGACAAAAAAGATGAAATAGATTAGATGTTGTTCACGGGTTGAATTTTAGTCCAGTTCGGGAAAGCCTTATCAGCAACAGAGTCACAATATGTCATAATGATTTATAATTCACACATAAGGTAGAAGGTCTGTTACAGAAGAATGCACACTTTTCATATGAATATAGACAAATGATACAGCTGAGACATTTGACTATGCTGTAAAATCTGCAACCCTTTCAAGTAGTAGATATGTAAGTAGATAATTAATCGATTACTGTTTTGATTAACAAACAACAATTTAAGTTATTTATAAACTTCTCAAATATGTGGATTTGCTTCTCTTTATGACTTTAAATGCAATATCTTTGGGGGGTGTTTTGGACATAACGAGCAATTTGATCTGGGAACTTGTCAACGTGCCTGACAACGTGGCATAAAATAAACAGTCAACACAACGACAATTAATTTTTCCGCCACATTGCGTAATCCATCGAACAGTTGTTGTTGAGACATTTCACTCTGAACCAGAAATGTCAACTGCTGGTGAAGCAGGAGTAAAAATGAAGGGATCACCAAAATCAGTAGGCTCCATCGTCTGGGGACTATTAATGTCTGCACAAGATTTCATGGAAACCCAGCCAAAATTTATAAAGATATTTCAGTCGTGACCAAAGTGTTTGACAGACCGATCGAGCAATGCTGCTAGTATGGCTGAAAAAATAACAAGTAAAAACGTATATTATGCCCATAATTGAATGCAGTTCCTGATGATAATAAGACTCCCTGTGAAACTATGCAAAATTCCAGCGCAGTGTGCAGTGTGCATGAAACAAAGTATGCATGTGCGTGTGACCCAGAGAGAAAAGGAGAGAAGGTCTCAGTAGGCCTGCAGCCAGACATTGTGGGGCTGCAGCAGCTCCGATAAGAGAGGAAGGGACAGTCCATCGCTCTCTGTCGACTCAGGACTACGGAAACACACTGGGCAGCTCTGTGCTGCATGTGACAAAAAGAGTTTGTTTCCCTGAGAGAGCAATCTTTCACAGCCGTCCTGCAGCTTAAATCCGCTTATTCATCTGTTTACCAAAAGGCTCTCCTATATTTGTCGCAGGGAGCCCAGCTGCTGCTTTTGATGCCACTGGACAGAAGTGTGCATTTCTGATGTGCTTTGTTGTGTTCGGCTTAATCTTCAACTCAGGCTTCAAAACATCGGTTTAAATTATCAGCTGTACTTGCTGTGTATGTGAAGGTTGATCTGCTCTGGCTGTTTACTATAAACTTAGGGAGCACAGCACTTGACAATTTATTACAGTAATTCTTAAATGAGCCAGTGTGAACCTTTGCTCTTTTTTTTCTTAGAATCTATGAATATTTTAGGAGCTTAGTATTACCTATCATCACACATAGCTACAACATTGGCTCCTGTGTCTACTCTAAGTCAATTAAAAACTGTGTCTTGAGGTGTATTTACAGTGGATTTAGTGATGTGTATAATTTACAGAGAAATAATTCTCCAAAATCCAATTTTGCTATAATTTCCTGCACCATCCCCTCACCCAATAATGTACACAGACCCACAAACACACACAGGCTAAAGTGTACACAAACACGCACACACACACGCACGCGCACACACACACACACACACACACACACACACACACACACACACACACACGTTTTCTCATTTCAGGTTTCCGCATCAGTTGGGGGTGAAATTAAAACACAGAAAAACGTCTCAAGATCTTCAAATCGTCCAGCATATGTGGCCATTTCACATCTAAGAAATGACAACAAAAAGCTTATTCACTGCATTCTGACTTGAGTTAAAGCTGCATCAAGGGCACTGACGGAAACAAACCATTTACCAATAGATAATTTACCTCCATATACACTGCTTTATGTGATTTAAAAAGCAATTTAAAAGGGAGTCATATAAACCATACAGTGCAGTCTATGTGCTGTTATCATCGGGGCTCTCTCAGCTCTAACCTTTGAGTGGTTGTGCAGTAAGCTTGGCCAAGCTATTAGAGTCCTCCCACAGAAGAAGAGCAGCCCGCTCTTCTTCTTCGTGTTCAGCAGTGGCCCATTCAATTAACTTCTCATCCAAGCCTCCCATTAGAGTGTCCATCAAAGCCAGTCAGGACCAGGCCATCACACCCTGTCCCTTTTCAATCACATAGCAGAGCTGTCACAAGCCAGCGCGTACACACATACACACACATGCGCGCAAACATAAACACAAAGCTAGGGAGGGGTGTGTAGTGGCTGTTGGCTCATGATTAGACTTGAAAGAAAACAGAGGCATCATTCTCTGCTGGGAAAGGTGAAGCCGGGGCTGGAAATGTGTGGATTGGTGGTCAAAGACCTGAACTAGTCTCCTATGAAACGCATGCAGGATTAAAGTGGACCTATTTATATACACAAATGATTAAAGATGCTTAAAGTGAGCTGTGATGGAATATTGAGTTTGGATGAGAAGTTACATTTAAAGTTATTGCTCTTGTTGCAAACACATCTTCGATATAAGAGCAGTTGAAGGCTAACTTTTCTCAGTGATTGGCTCTCATCATTAAACACTTTCCAGTCAGGCAATTTTACAGAAAGTGAACTGACAAACTTTTGGAAAGCTTCACCAGAGACGTTTTGGCTTCGCTCAGTAGGTTTGCCTGATCTGAACCACCGACATGCTTCCTAAATTTTAATTTAGAGCACTGTAAGCTTGTTTGACTATGACGCATTCTGTCCCATAATAATTCAGCATTTAAAAGGGTTAAAAGGTCAGTTCAGATACATAGCAAAAAATGTTTAATATATTTTCTTACCATCCTCGCTCTATTCATGTAGATAGTTTTGGTTTTATTCACAAAAGTTTTGAGATATGTGTGTCTGAGATTTCTTCCACCAACCCAACAGGAGTGAACGGAATTTTGTTTGTGCTGCCCAAAGCACTGAATAGTTTATGTCTGCAGCTTACTGTTATATTTATTGTTGATGTGCCACCTATTGTCTCAATTTATCACAATTTAATTTATTAATTAACTGCTTGGTCTTAATAATATCAGAAAATGGTGAACCATCACATCTTTCCAGAGTCCAAGGTAACATCTTCAAATGTCTTGTTTTGTTCAACCAACAGTCCAAAACCCAAAGTTAGAATGACATAAACCAAGAAAGCAGTAAAATACTGACAATTGGGAAGCTATAACTGGGAATCTTTTTTAAATATTTGCTTAAAAATGAATTGAATGATTAATTGGTTGTTAAAAATAGTTGCTGATCATTATTTTGTCAATTTTATGTTGAATTGTTTAAATATATATTTCCAATACTATAAGTGCCACAAAATGCGGAAATCTCAGTAACACACATCTTAAAACCTGAACAAACAAAACTAAAACTGACTGCATGGATATAGTTACACCTCTAAAGGGTATGTAACAAAATGCACAGTATATTGTTTGAATATCGGTGAACTAGTCTTTTAACATAACTACAGTTTCCTGTAAAACATTATGAAAAACACTGGTTCAATAGACCTGGTCTATTTTAAAACAAAACTCATGAAAATAACATGGGCCAATAGAGGAGAGTGTCAAAATCTCCGCAGTGACAGACAGCAGCCAACTGTTCTGCCCTGAGGAGTTACAATGTGCATGGCTGTCACTTTTCCACCTCAGTCTCCCTGACAATTCAAATCTGTGTAATTTTAGCTAGTAGAATGGTTCCACTCTGCTATTTCTGCCCAAGACAAAGCCAGAGGCGATGATGCTGCCTTTCCCTCTGCTGCAATCTCTCAGGTACAGTAACTGATAGTTGGATAACAAGATCATACACTATTTTACATCTTTACTACTGACATACAGCACTGCCATAAATGCTATATTCTTAATAGAAGTCTCATGTGAACAACTGCATCATATTAATACTGTCTGGTTGGACACTGGAGGAGTCAAGGGCATAAAAATGAACACAAATGACAAACCATGGCCTTTAAAGAACAGGTGCTTTAAGTCTTTATTTACATTGCCATTTCCAAGGCAGGCACATTTTTCTTGCAGCAGTACTGACCTTGTTAACAACTATATAAGATGCCCATTTGAATGCACTGCAGCTGTGTGACAGAGAGGTCAAGGTAGGACAGGAGTGCTGCTCGGGCTGCTTTAACAGTTCCAATTACCATGGAACAAACATGTTAGCGAGTCCTGGTTCAAGATATTGATTATGAAAACTGCTGTCAATCTGCTGCCTTGTGCTAAAGACAACGTGATTATAGCTTCATTCTTGCATGATCTCAATGAACACACATGCTGCACTCCCCGTAAACAGCAGAACACAGAGATTTTTTCCAGAGGATCAGTATTTAATGTTATCATAATCAGCATTTTGTTTTTAAATATTCAGTATTGGGATTTAAATAATAATAATAAAAATCAAAATAATAATAATAATAATCATAATCATAATCATAATCATAATCATCATAATCATAATAGAGCAGGAAAGTGTTTTTTTCAGTATTTTCTTCTTCCCCGTTGGCTCCTGTGGTATTGGTGCACAGCTATATGCTATCTATAAGGTGGAGAGGGGGGTGTTCAGGGGATTTGGAGCTAAAGGATGAAAACAGTAATTGCTTTCTACTGAAAGTGCTGAGCAGTTTTCTGCTGTAGCATTGCAGTGGATGCAGCTAACAGCAGGACATCAAAGCACACACAAATTACTATGCAGTAAATAATTAAATCAATAAACATAAGGACACCTATATCAAAGTTTTCTTTAAACAAAATTATAAGCAATTTGACAAATGTTCACTGGGGATGTGAAAAGCAGCAAAACAACAAAAGCTTTTCTGTAACTCACTGATATGAGCAGAGCTGTTTCAAACAAAAAGGAAAGTCTTCAAAATGCTTCATCAAAGCCTCCTAATAAACTATTCTTTCATAAGCTCCTCTTTTTGATAAATTTTACCTAGAATGAACCAATGAAAATATTGTTATTTCCCAGGACAGCATCTTGCTCAGAGGCTTTCTGTGTTACATAAGTGTGTACCTGCAATGCAGGTGATTGTGTTGATTCAAACTGTCAGCCTCCCTCAGGGGAAGCCGGCCAGCACCATATCTCTGTAACTAACTAAATGATATGATGACCACTGGACCAAATTAGCTCCTGCTTATGTTTACCTCAGTGACACTATAAGTCACATGTTCCCAACTCTCATGCCTTAGTGACTAATTTCTTCTTGAACATAGTTGTTTGTGAAATTCCTGCTCTACAATTTCATTAATTACTGAGCGTTTGTGTTGAGTCCTGCACAGTAAAACCAGAATTAAGGCTTTACAAATAAAATTAACTTATTGTTAATGAAACATGACTACAAGCAACAGAGGATCCACAGACCACATCTTCTTTTACATCCGCAGGTCACACTTTTACCTGATGGGTTTAACGTCTATAAACTAATTAAGTGGAAAAAAACGAATCAAAGTTAACGTTAAACATTTTCTAATTCATCAAATACGGGCAAAATTGTGTGGTTGAGTTTAAGTGGATGGTGCAGAAGTGAAAGCCACTACTAGAGCACACAGCTGTGCAGTTTGGAAAATTAACACCAGACGGCAAACAGCAGCTTTGGCATCATATAGTATGTAATATTATCTAATCAGTTACGAGTATATACTCATCATTATATTAGTCCGAGCAGTGAAGTGTTCTCCCCTGCTGCTGATGTATTACTAGATCTGTGTTTGTGGGCGCGCACGTATATGTGTGTTTGTGAGTGTGTGTGTGCCTGCTCACAGCTGGCTATTTCTGCACTGTATTATGAGAAGAGCATAAGTCTACTGAGCTCTGGCCTGCACTAATTACAGTATAAAGATCAGTTGAGATTGCTCTGGGAGAAGACAGGAGCCTGCTTCAGCTCTTGATTAAACTCATCATGCAGGTACCACTGTAGCCTTGACAGGGAGGAAAAATACAGCGTGGATGGACTGAAATAAACCCTGCACATTTTATATAGATGACGAGTGTGCGAAAACCCTCATCTTAATAATCTATATTGCTTTAGAGTGTTTCCTCATATGACACTCTGTCTCAGGAGAATTACACTGCTCAGGAGAGAATATGTTAAATATAGTATGGATAGCAGTGTCAATCTCTTGGTCCACCACTTTGGTCCGGACTAAAATTTCTCAAAACTGAAGAATTGGCGGAAGTTTTTGTACTGACATTCATGGTGCCCAGAGGATGAACTTCTCCTGACTCCTGAAATTTGGTGCAAACTAAATATCAGCATTTCAGCATTTTGCCCAGCTAGCGTTAGTGCTCAAAGTGCCTAGTACAGCCTTACGGAGCTGCTAGCATGGCTGTAAACTCTCAATCTTGTTACAAAATCAAGAAGCCAAGTTTGCAAAAGGAAGGGGGAAAAAACAAAAACAGTCACACCTCTTGCACAACTAGTCCAAATTGTGTGAAACTGATATTGGGGAAATGTCTGTTTGGAGTTGCCCTTAAAATAAACAGTCTGTGATCCTGGAGCACTCTGTTTACAACTCGAGACAAAAGGACAGCCCAAATACTCCTTAAGGATTTATGAAAGAATAGCATCAAATAAACCGAAATCTGACAGAAAGACAGAAAGGAGTGAAAGAGAGAAGACTAACACAGAGAGGCTTCACAAATAAACACATTCATTCTGTCAGCAGCTTCCTGCTGAGTCTCAAATCCCAGGGAGGTCGGGTGGGTGGATGGCAGAGGTAGGCTTCAGCGATTAGGGGCTTTTTTAAATCATTGGCAGGACTATATTTAGCATCTTTATTGTTAATTTGTACTATAGGCTCAGGAGGAACATGTGCAGTAATGGAACAGAGGTTGTATAGACCTGTGTGGGTTGCATAGTTTCAGATTTTACATGCTTAAGCTACAAATACAGTGACAAGCCTCCATCTCATATACCAGACAATCGTAAGAACACAGAACAAGCACCTAATTCCTGATGCCTCTGCCCGCTGAGACTCCAAGCACTGTATTTTCTGCATCCTGAAAAGGTCCTGCATGTAAGGGTCAGATCTGTTTCCTACTCAGGGTATTGCACTGCCTTTCTATAATACATACAGGCATAAATAATGCATGTTGGTGGCTCTTAAACCTACCTGACCAGAGTATTCACCACTTAATGGTAATTCATCGTGCTCTGCAGTTGAAATATCACTCTCTGGTTTACATCTATGAAAATTCTAATATGTTGATCATTTTATCGTTTTTACTCTAAAATAAATGCTGATATGGTGGAAGCATATCTGTCCTGTATACTGTTTGTATGTATGTACATTTTGGCTGTGTTTGCATACTGTGTGTATGTACAGATACTTGTATACAGTATATCTGTGCGAGTATACAGTATCTATTGGGAGCAGCTCCCATTAATTAACTGCCTGTGGTTTTACATTACAATTGAGGTCAGTGCAAGGATGCCAAGTGTAATTGATTCACACGTTTATTATGTGCAGATCAGGCACGATGCCAAGGATTTACCACAGGAAGAGCACCAAAAACTTGGACAGGCCTCTCCTGATTTCTAATACTGCTGTGAAGAGCTGAATTTTGAAAAACATAGCCTCTGTCACTGACACCAATATATTTTACTGCGCATGGGTTTGGTTTACATGAAGTGAATTAGCCAGCGATTAAGTAAATTAACCTGGCCGGCATGGCGGCTCTGAACAGGAAACAGAGAGTCCTTTGCTTTATGTCAACAAAGCCATGATAATGGAGTAAAGCAATTATTGTCTTAATTGCTTAATAATTGCATAATATCAAAGTTGTATCCTAGTATCCTAGCGAGTAGAGTGGAGGAAGGTGTGAGGACACACAGTAGCACAGTATGACAAATTTAAGCATGAAGTACTTTAAGAAAACATGTTACCTGGACACAGACATTTCTGTGGACAATAAGGTGTGAACCTGATATTTCAGACTATATTTATAGTTTAAATGAATAGTTCGACAGTTTGGAAAATACACTTTCTGGCCAAATGTTAGATGAGAAGATTGATACTACTCCCATCACTACATGACAAATATGTATCTGGAGCCAGGTTAACTTAGCACAAAGACTGCAGACCAGAGGAAACAGCTAGCCTGGCTGTGTCTAAAGGAAATAAAATATGCCTACCAGCAACTCTAACGCTCACTAATAAACACGTTATATCTTATTTCTTTAGTCCGTACATAAACTATCTGTAGAAATGTAATGGGTTATGACTGTTTCTTGGTCAAGAGCGGTAACTATCTGATGTCTCCGTTTAACATAAATTAATTACACACCACTGGCTGACCAGAGTAATAAGCAAAGTGGCGCGGTCCATGGTGTCGACCAGCATGTAAAAACCACTGAGGAACAAAATGCCACAGGGCCCATTGTCGCTATTTTATGTGGTGGGGACTAAACATCTGTCAGAAACAGCAGGATCTGGTCTTTGGAGAACTGGAAATCTACATGATTTGATACACGACCTCCCTCATGTCCCGAGGCACAGCAGAATAATCCAACAAGCTGCATGAGGTGCCTGTTCTGCAGCTGGAGCTGCTACTGAAGCTTGTATAGGAAACTTTAAAAGCCTTACTGAGGGGTTTAAATCATGTGAAATGTGGCAATAAACACCTGTTCTGAGCTAATTAATATTCACTCTTACACGATGAAAGATGATGAAAATAATACTGATCCTTAATTAGCTCAGAGAAGGAACAGCTCACGCAGAGACTGAAGAGAAATGATACTAAAAACAAAACAAAAATGATGGAGAGGTGCCACAGAGAGGTGTTTCATATGTCGTGGTGAAGGACTCTACAACAAAACTATGCATGTGAAGTTTATAGTGATGGTGCCATCTGTCTGTTGCAGTGCAATCTGTCAAACTCATTATCTATCATTTATAAATCACCACAACACACATGAGCGCATATGAATGTGTAGATACACATACACAGACACACACAAACCTGTTCATGACATCTAAGCAAAACATGTAGGTAACTTCTCCCCCTCCCATGGGATTCTTCAATAGACTTCAAATAATTATAGCTTCTGTAAACTATAATGCATCTTCATGTTAAATATCATCTTATGTCTAGTGCCCACATAAATCCAAACACAGTGCTATTTTCTCTCTTCTCGCTACTAAAGTCTGTAATACGGAAATGTATCTGATGTAATACCCCTTCATTCATGTACAATACTTGTAGAAGATTAACAGATTAACGATATGAACATGTCATATGTAGGTCTGCATTTAGATCTTAAGTAAATCAAATTACAAGACTGGGATATGGAACAGATTTAAATAAACCAGCACTTAATGTAAAGGCCTGTGATGCACAAAAATAAAACATGTGAATTAACCCCTAGTAAGATCACAGTATATTGTTGTAAACATACTGTATATAAGGTCAAGCCCGAAATTATTCATACACCTGGCAAATTCTGACTTAAAGTTACTTTTATTCAACCAGCAAGTTGTTTCTTGATTAGAAATGACACAGGTGTCTCCCAGAAGATAATAAGATGATGTACAAGAGGCATCATTGTGGAAAAACTACTCATCTTTTATTTACATTTGAACAAAAAGTGGCATGTCCAAAATTATTCGTACCCTTTGCAAACTGTCACAGTCTATGGGAAAATCCAAAGATCTATACCATTCCAAATAGTCTAAAGCATCCTAATTACCCTGAGTCATTGGGAACAGCTGTGTTAATCAACTCATCATGTGAAAATCAGAAGCTCTCTGGTGTTGGTTTGTCGACAGTCATGGCTAAGACAAAGGAGCTCACTGAGGACCTGCGGCTGCGCATTGTAGCTGGCCACAAGTCAGGAAAGGGCTATAAGACCATTTCTAAATGTTTTGAAGTTCCAGTGGCTACAGTGCAAAGTATTATTAAAAAAAGTGACACCTGTGCTGGCCAGGAGGATAGTGAGAGAGGTAAAAAAGAATCAAGGATCACCACCAAGGCCATCCTGATGAATCTGGGCTCTGCTGGTGGCAACATCTCAAGGCAGACAGTCCAACGGACACTGCACACCGCTGGGTTCAACGGACACAGACCAAGGGGGACACCACTTCTCAATATAAGGCACACAAAAGCCCACTTGGCCTTTGCAAATGCTCATCTGGACAAAGAAGACTTCTGGTCTTCTGTTTTATGGTCAGATGAAACAAAAATTGAATTGTTTGGCCACAATGATGTAGCCTTCATTTGGCGTAAAAAAGGAGTAACCTTCAACCCTAAGAACACCACCCCCACTGTCAAACATGGTGGTGGGAACCTAATGTTTTGGGGTTGTTTTTCAGCCAGTGGACCAGGGAACCTAATCACAGTAAACGGCACCATGAAAAAGGAGCAATACATCAAAATTCTCAACAACAACATCAGGCAGTCTGCAGAGAAATTTGGCCTTGGGGACCAGTGGACATTTTAGCACGACAACGACCCAAAACACAAGAAATGGTGAAGAAATGGTTAGTAGACAAAAACATTAACGTTTTGCAGTGGCCCAGCCAGAGTCCTGACTTAAATCTCATCGAGCATCTGTGGAGGGAGCTAAAGATCAGGGTGATAGCCAATAGCTTTTTGATTGATTATTGAGATGGGTATGAATAATCTTGGACATGCCACTTTTTGTTCAAATGTAAATAAGTTTAAAATTTAAAATTTTTTCCACAATGATGCCTCTTGTACATCGTCTTATTATCTTCTGGGAGACACCTGTAGAAATGACGCCTGTGTCATTTCTAATCAAGAAACAACTTGCTGGATGAATAAAAGTAACTTTAACTCAGAATTTGCCAGGTGTATGAATAATTTCGGGCTTGACTGCATCATGGTGAAAAGTAACACCATGTAAAAATATTACATTAAAAGTAAAAGTCCAGTACATATAATTTTACTAAAGCACAATACTAATAATAATAGTAGTATTTCAGCAACATAAACTTCATAAACATAAAAAGCATCGTAAAAATATTTATTATGTAGAATGGACCTTTTTCAGTGTGTTAGACAATTGCTGTATATCTCATAACATTTTATTGTACTATTAGTATTATTATTGATACATTAAGATGTACTGTAAGAGCTAGTTGAGGTTGGGCCAATTTTGACTACTTCACATTAGAGCCGATTGTCAGAAATCTAATTGCCAGCTTTTTTGATACATGAAAAAAGTGTTTTCGTGGCTTTTTACACAAAAAGGCAAAAGTTATCTCGTCCTACCTTATTTCTTAGTTTTCTATGAAAGCAAATTGAATGTCTCTCAGTTTTGGGCTGTTTGTCTGAGAAAACAAGACAGGTTAAAGACATTAGCTTGAGCTATATGCATTTTTCACTATTTGCTGACTATTTACAGACTAAACAAGTCATTGATTAATGGAGAAAAACAGTTAGATCAATCCCTAATAAATGCAAGCATTAGTTGCAGCCCTACTTCTTTATTTCATTAACTGATTATATAATTTGAGTAAAAAGTACAAGATTTCCCTCTAAAATGTACTATGGTAGAGGTGTACAGTGGTATAAAATGTAAAGTATTGCTTCAGCCACCACTGCATATGTATCACAAATTACTTCAAGCAATTACATACATAATTTGAACTTGAACCTTCTCACACACCTTAGTCTCAAGCCATTTTTATGGCCTACACTATTGCTCCAACACTCACAAGCACCATCTCCTTCTCTATCACTCACCGGCCTTCCCCTCCTCCTTCTCGGACCTCATGTCCTCCTCTGCACAGGCTCCCCTCGGCTCCACTGTCAACTGTGGTGTGAGCTCTCATAGCAGGTGGAAAAAAAAAATAAGGAACGCACACACATATACGTACAGAGCAGGGCGCACACCATTGAAACCAACACACACAATGCGCTACCACAGCCCGGCCGCTCCCAGCCCTGCTTGCTGAGGCTCCACCCCAAACAGGTTACTAGGAAGTCGTCCCCTGAGAGCCACTCAGCTTCATATCCTGCTCCTTTTCAGTCTTTCTTTGTCTGTATGTGCCTCTTTTTCTCTCCCACTTTCTATGTACCTGTTTGGTGACACGCCCTAGCAGCTAGGACAACTTTCACCCCACGCCCACTCCTGCTTTTCATCTTTCCCCCCTTAGTGTACAGACGAGGAGGAGGGGGAGGGGAATACAAACTGCACCTCAGGCCTCAGGTAATGAACCAGGTGAGTCAGTGGAGCTCTCACTCCACCTGATGGCCGGAAGCTATCAGAGGACGGAGTGTACAATTACACGCACAGACTTAACAGAGAACAATAGTCCCCTCTGTACAAAAGCTATGCACTCCCTCTGAGCCCACGATGCCTTTGCAACCAACATGAGTTTACATTACTCACTTGCTGAATGTGAATGTGTGTTTTGGCCAGAGGAGGTATGAATGTAAACTCTGAATAAAAATGCTGCAAGTGTAAGCTTCAATATAAACGCCTCAAAAAATGGATCATGAAATAGTACGAAGTCCATGCTTCTGACCAAACTGCCATAGCTGTACACACTGAGATTGGATTATTAATAAAACCTCTCCCATGTTATCTTTAACCCTCCAGGGATTTTTGCATGGGCTTCAGCCTAGTGCTGAGTAAGGACGGTCTATGTCATGTTAGATGGGAATTTGGATGTTTGCAGACACAGTTACAGAGTAAATAAGGTTATGGCTGGTCCAGTTTGCCTGACAGCGCTCTTTAGGCCTGAAACTCTAAGGCAGGTACAGGCAATATGAGGAAAACAGATAGGACTGTGACTGAATTAATTCAGCCTGGCTGGTTATAAACTTATAATGGATTTTTTTGCTTTATGAGCACTTGAGTAACATAACTGGCATACTAAAGCACAAGTGTAAGCAAAATGTGTGCGCGAGTGTTTTTGTGTGTGTGTGTGTGTGTGTAAGAGAAGGACGAGTTCAACCTCTTGCATTTAAAAATGTGACAGCAGTCCAGAGCAAGAGTGCCATTTGTCCTGCCTGTCAGAGGTTGATGCTCAGCATTTTAGCTCCGTCCAAAGATCAGATGTGCTCTAACCAGATACTTGTCACATGAGGCAATGGATCTGTCAATCACACGGTGACAGCTCAAGGATTTCTGCCAGGCTCATTTCTCTCTGACTGATCAGAGTGGAGAGAAAAGATTGAAACGACAACTCCTCCATAGCGAATACAATTAACACATCATTAGAAGGTGTAACGCGTATTATAAGTGCATGTTTTTTCTGCTCCATCCATTACTGTAGTATTACAGCTATAATATATCATAAAACTAAATTATTAGAACATTTACATATGCTAATTATACCCATTTAGATCAAATTTAAACCTGTCTGAATAGCTGCTTTTTACTTGTCTGAAGAGAAAATTGACCATATGTAGCACTTCATTATTTCAAGGTCATGCTGTAGCCTGCCTCTCAGCTACACTAAATCTTATTCACTCGCATTGCTTTTATCCTGACACTTCTTCAGTGTGAAATGTTCCACCCTTCAGTGTCCTTATTCTTCGGCTTAACTCCCTGTATCACTATGTCATTCATTTGCTTTGCTCACATTAAAGCCAAAAGAAATCCTTAAAGCCTTCTTTTTCTACCCTCTGCTCTCCTCCACTGTACTGCTCTCTCTTCTCTCAACTGCACACGGCTGACCTGTCAGTCTGCATTATCAGTGCTGGGGAGCATTGATAGAGAGCCAAAAAGGAGCGGCATTAAAATATTAGCTAGCATTGAGAGAGAGAGAAAAGGAGGTGGGGGAAAATGAGCAGGAGAGAGAGTGAAAGCAGTGGTGGGCATAGAAAAAGGAGAATGAGTGACTGAGGTCACCAGTGTCACTGCTCATTGTTGATGGAAATGACATGAGGCTTGTATAATAGCTGCTGAGAACGCACTGCTTCAAGTGGCTAGATTGGATGAAAAGATAGGATATACAATTACAACGCAGACTCTCTGGTTTGGCATCAGTGTGAGAACAGTAGGGAATAATAGCAGTCTTTAAGATGAAAACAATAAACGGACACAAGGTTTATAGATTAAGCAACAATGTACATGCGATCAATAGACTTTATGATCAATACCCTTTGTGGTGCGTATTGTTACAGAGTGGTCAGTTTGATTACCACTCAGAGAGACTATTATCCTGAGCCAGACAGGCCTCTCTACAAAACAAACTGATGACAGTGATTGGAGAAAATAAGTGGCCTTGCTGCGATGCAACAATTGCACATTACAATACAACTCCAGTGTGGTAAGTGTCAATATCACTGCATTCAGATTTAAACAATTTGAAAAGTGAAAGGATTTTCTCTGGTAAGACGTTTATGAAGGCTCACTGTCTTGTGCCTCTGCAGTCTGTATTGGGTGACAAAACATGTTATTTAGCTGTGATAAATCAAAGCCTGCAGGGAACTGTAAGGCCCTTGAGGCCGGGTACCAAGTGCTGTTATCTGATTGTTCTCATACTCTTAGCCTGCACAGGCCTTTGCTCCATTGTCAACCTCCCAGTCAAGCTGACAGCTCTGTGTCTTTTAACTGCCAGGATAAATCACGGTGCACACTTCCTGCTGTCACCAAGGCAACACCTTGTATTTTCGAGTAAAGCCGTACCTTTGCCTAGCGAGCAGTCTGGAGTGCCAAAGTCCATCAGGCTGGATATCTCTGTCGGGTAGCACATGTCCGTCACCACTGTCTTCTGTCTGTGGTGCACTGATGGATCTGCAGGGAAAAGAAATTTACAATGAATGTCATTTCACAACATCAGATGAATCAAATGTTTATTCTGTCATCAAAACTTCTTATTCGTATTCACACAGCCACGTTGATCTAATATGTTGGGGTCATACTGTGTGTTTACTGCTGCGTAGATATAGCAGGCCTGCCAGGTGATTCCTCCTGACATGATGTCAATTCGGCTTACACTCCCAAACTTTCAGACACGTTGCAAATAAGAATCTCTCCTACAAATCACGGCAGTTGTGATCTGCACTTCAAAGCAATAATAAAATAATAAATGCACAATGACACTGTATTAATAATGATGCATACCTGTTCCATTATTTTACAATTCTTGGCTAATGTTTTACTCCTTTACACCTTATTTTAGATCAGTTGCTTTTTAATCTTTCACACCTTTTCCCCTTTTCTTCGCCTCTCAAATAAAATCCATCCATTTATGTGATTCCATTATCTCCTCTGACCCATTTTTGTGCTCTATACATTCAGCTAATGACGATGATCAAGGACGTCTGTGAGCTCCAGTGACTGAGGCTCATCTACTCAACTTTTTTTCTCTTCTCACTCAGTAACTTCTCTACAGAGTTCAAGAAGAAGAAGGAATAAATATCTCTTTTAAAATCATCAAGGTCCCTTTTCCACTGCTCTTCCTCCAGCTCCTTTTGTAAATGTTTCACCTCCATGTGTAAAGCATGAAATTCTATAAAAATTACCATTATTATTATTATTGGAGGCACCCATATCCTCATTGTACCAGAGAGTGGTTCTGTAGAGCAGATAACATAGCATTACAACAGAAATTATTTCCTCTTTAAGAGGGCTTCAGATCCCATTATTGATCTGAAAGCTTCAAACTAAAAGTGATTCTGCTGATCTTATACATCCTTCTGAGGCTATAAATGTTGGATTTCATACCAGATAAAGGCGTGACAGCATCTCCTGCGTACGTACAAATGGAGTGTTGAAACTAAACGTGTTTACTTGTTTAACCATTAACCTCGTCAATGAGTACAGCAGTTGGCATCCACCCTCAGGTGCCTTCAGAACAATACCATCTGCACAACCATTCTTCCTTAAGAATGATCTCAGCTTCCCTCCTAATATGCATATTTTGAAAGATTCAATTTCAAGACCGTATGGTATTTATCAAGATCAATGACCTTCCCCACCCTTCTCCCCTCCTTCATCGTCCTGACCTGTCGATAACGGTTTAGGTGTTATTAAGCTGACCTTTTCCTCTGTCTTTAATATGGCGATTGGACAGCGGGCAGGCTCATTCTAGGTCGCTCTAAGGTTGCTTTACTTAGCACCAACAATAATGAGAGAGAGAGAGAGAGGATGAAACTGCTGGCTGTGAGGCTAATTCACAGACAATCTATTCCAGCGTGTCTACAGTTTGTATAAATGTGTCAATACATACATTTATGGCTGTAACATATGGCCTGGTTTGGGGAGCCGTTGTTTAAAATTTCACCACTCTTAAATGAGCAGTCGAAAAAAAGAAATTAACAATGTACCTTAATTGTTATTACAATGTGTTTGGATATGTGTGTCTATACCTCGTTACTTCAACATACTTCAGCCATCTCACTGTTTCACTGGTTTAAATAACCTCCCATTCCCAAGGGGTTTTTGATTAGCCAGGGTCCATTGTATTTCAAGGGGAAAACACCCTGTCATTGTGTCTGTGTTGAGGCTGTAAAGTATGTGAATGTGTTCTAGGGAGGTATATGCTGAGCAGAGGGCAGTATATCTGCCACCTCATTTCTGCCTGGTTGAACCTCTGCTGGGACAGGTTAAAGGTTATGGAAATGATGAGGCCAAGCTGTGCAGGGCTATCTGTAAACTAACTGACCAAACCAGGGAGGACAGGCTACTGACTGTGATCTCAACCGTTGCCAAAACAATTGCAAACGTCTTTTACAGTTATTTCATATGTTCATCACTCAATCAAATTATCTGTTGTGACGACAGCAAATTACCTACCTTAAAAATAAGGTAGGCCACTTTCTAGTTCTATACTTTTATTGTTTTATCTCATGGATAAAGTAAAGACCTACTTTAATAGACCTTTTGCAGACATTTTGACATGTCATAGCAGGAAAAGGAAAGGTGATACAAATAACATTAATGTCTGCATTCCACTTAGAGAAGGTCCTGGTATTGTGCATGCTGGCTCACTGGAAACTCTTATTGGTGCACCTAATGGAACCAAGCAATTATTAATGATATTAGTTCTGCCTGTGCATTTTCTCAGGTGAACTTTGACAGGAGCCGTTTTCCAATAGCAAGCCAACTTGACAGTGCTGACCTTTGAGGGGACGGAGAACCCCAAGTAGAGGAAGCTGTCCTAGCTTATTAACTATGTTGCACTTTTATTTAGAGCAGAGTAGATAAATATTAATGTAGCAAAAAGATATGCATTTTTATTTCAGTTGGACTGGGAAGTGTTATTATAAATCCTTTAAAAATGAAAAAGACAGGGGAAAAACACAGCCTTAACAGCATCACAAGGGAAAACACCCACTAGTTATTAATAAGAATACATTAAGAGTATGTGACTGCAGAAACAACCCAAGGTATGGCAGGAAGTCATAGAGGGTATTCAAACGTCTGACACAACTGCCCTCCCTAACTATTAACACTTAGCTGAGGGTTGCAGATGACATGTATGAGACATGATGTAGAGAGGTGAGAAACACTCAGTGGGAGTCAGAGACGGTATACAAGCAGACATAGGAGGCAACTATCATTGGTGTGCAGACAGCTCATCATTGCCCACCCTCCGCCAACCTTTAATTACACTGGCATTCAATCCATGCAGGCAGCAGACATATTCATTCCTGTATCAGTCATCGTGCCGGAAAGTCACATCACCACGCTACTGTGGAGTCATAGCGCCCTGAAACACAGTCCTGCTGAGCGCAATAACATGGCTATGTGTGCTGTGTATCATTCTGAGAGACTGAGAAAAAACCTGTATAGATACCACTAACAATAATTTACAATGGCTGGAAACACACTGTAATTATCAAGCCATGAATTGCGTTTAAAAGAGCAGGCTAACTTTGAGAGGTGATTGGCTATCAGAGTAGTCCTTGCAGAAAAAAAAGGCCACTGTAGTGTTCAGTGTTTCCACCTATTCTCAACCACTAAAAGGTTTTTGGTCTTTGTTAGGGGAGGAGAGCTATAGTTTTGATTGGGGTTTGTGGTGCAGATTAAAATACAGCAATTCAAAGCCCCATGAATTGATACTGAGGGGGATTTTTTGGTTAATTGCTTACTTTATGTACTCAGCAGAGAGAGATGATAAAAAAGACAGTATTAGAACAAAAGTATGAGGAAAAGCTTAAGCAACACTGGGGCAAAAAGAGTTAAGATGTTTTACGGGGAAAATGTCATAATCCTAAAATGTAAAGCCCTGAAGAATTTAACCATTTTCTGTGGTGCACAGTAATTATTCCTCACTAGGAAGACAAAAACCATAGTGTTCAAATTTCTATTATATCCTCTCATGCATTTAAATTGACACAACATAATGTGAGAAGAATTTGAAACACTATCTAAATGGAATTTCACAGTAGCGCCGACAGTGAATGAATTAAAAAAGCTAAATGATGTGATGCCTTTTGGGTTTCTAACCTTCGGCACAAGACTGAGCCAGAAAGCCTCGCCTGGTTCTATAAGACAACGGGATTGAGCTCGCTTGACAATATTTATTGTTTGAATATTTCACAAGGGAGATTGCTCATCCCTGACCCCAACGCTCAAAGGTCGCTTCGGGTATTATCAGACACAAGACACATAAGCTCATCCAAATCCCAGCGTACAGAATGCTGACAAAGCACACTCCCACAGCACTACACATCTCCACAGGTAGGTATCATTAACAGCCTTAGACACATATGGCAACAATGAACTGGAATTACATCTACTTTATGACATCGGAAAATTGCAATGACAATATTGTGTTAAACTGGAAAATGACAAATTGAAGCCTTCATTAACATAGGCTGTAAAAATGCCACATAATTATTTAACAACAGCAGTGAAATACTTTGGGGAAAGTTGACTTGGTCTTTACTCCATAGGAAAAGCAACAGATAGATTTCTCCTCGGGGACAGATTGAAAGCGCAACTAACTATATTCTATATATATCGAAGTTTGAGCTGTCATATCTCTATTATACAACCAAAACATGGAGCCAAAACACTGCAGAAAAATATCATTCATCTAACATTTTTCCTTGCCTGGAGCTGAAAACTTACTGTCTATTAATCTGTGTTTATAATCATACGTGACACAGTGAATCAATACTCCCGGTGCTCACAGAACATTAGGCCTGAAAGGCTGCTCCAAGGCTGCTGTGATCTATAGCCGCTGGATGCTGTGTGCTGCCGTTAAGAGCACAACAGCAGCCTGCCCTGAGGAAACGTGCAAAAAAAGCCCCGTCAGGGACACATCCATTACATCAATGAGGAGAAATTGCTTGAGGAAGATGAGTGTCCAGGGTTACCGGTGTTACTGCCGGTGTTGTTCAGCTTAGTAGTCCACGGTTTTGTTGCATCTCTCTCGCTCCAATGATTTTTGTGTGAAAGGACAAAATGAAGGAAGGATTTTAAAAAGCAACATGTAGAGATGTGGAGTATGCCGAGAAGCACTCACAAACCATAGCAAGTCCTGTTCGGTGTTGTCGAACACTAACTGCAGCATTTTTATTACAGGACTTACGGGTGGGTGAAAGGGAAATATATTAATCCGTGATGATATACATTTTACCGTCTCATTTATAAGGGGTTGCTTTGCATTTAACATCTCTGGATGTATTAGGCTATTGTGGGTAATGCAGATGACAGAACAGTTTTATGGCAGTTGTGGATTTTTGCATAAATGTGATCAAAGTTTATCAGTTATTTAATTCCATAAGGGACTGTTAATAATATTATTGGGATGGTGAGGGGGACTGAACATTTATACATCTGACGGATGTATTGGTCCACAGCATTGTACAAATTGGGTACAATCCATGTTTTACTTTATTAAAAAAACCTCCGGGTTATTAAAGAGGTGGTATTATGCTCATTTTCAAGTCTTATTTAGGGGTTGTACCAGAACAGGTTTACAACACCATATTTTTTTTCATACCGCACAATGCTGCAGCTCCTCTTTTCACCCTTCGTTGAAGTCTTTGTTTTAGCTATGGAGTGATACATCTTGCCGTCTCTAAATGATCTTTGTTGTTGAGTTGCACATGCACAGTTTCTAGTTAAGGACTATTAGCCAATCAGAAGCAGAGAAGGGCGGGTCAGCGAGAACCCGGTAAACAGCTTTGATTCATCTGTAGGCTACATGTTGCCGACCAGCTTGGAAACATAGAATGGAGCAAGAGTTTCAGAGTGGTGAGTTATTAATCTGTAACAAAAGTATCTTTCATCTATAAAGTTTTAACCGAGCTCTGTCTCTACATCACAATAACAACTTTATGTCCATTGACTGCCTGGAGGGTAGCTAGTGTTTGGAAGGGAGAGGAGAGGTGTGCTGCAGCTCAGTGTTTTTCCACCAGTGTTTTTGAGGGCGTGTCGGAGTAGCCGCTTGGCGAGCGTTATATGAGGCGCATTTAGCTTTCATCCCAGTGTCGTCACAAGGATGAAAGGGAAGCAGCTGGACTAGAAAGGAGCTGTTTTCAAGCAGTTCAGAGCAGTGTTTTCTGTGGGAGATTGGAACTCCCTTTTTCACTTTGCAAACCTAACCCTAACCCCTTTAACCATCCTCTTGACTTTAAAAAACTGAAACACCCGCCCATTAATATCTTAATAGAACTTCTACTGTGCGCTACCAATGTGCACATTAATAAAAATGAACTACATATGGCAAAGTGTACCTTTGTGTGAAATGAAATTTGTCTTTTTGGTGTTATACATGTATGTATTGTCCATGTATTTATGTAACTATTAACTATGTTGGGATGGCTGAAATAAAACATAGATTTAGGATGAGAAAAAACTCCCTACCTTCAGCCAAAAGAAAGATGACATGCCCTCAACCTTTCCTGACCCTCTCTCCTCCATAATTATTTTCATACAGTCCCTAAACAGTTTCTCAATTGATTTTACAGAAAATATCACAAGTGTATTTTGATAAAACTACACATACAATGACAGAGGTCTTTATCCATTTCACATAGCCCTAACAAGTCAATGCAATTAAATTGCTGTTTCAATTTTGTCTGAAGAAAATGGTACAACTGTATAGTACAAAACTACACTCTGACATGTCATCTGAAAGGAGAAATTTGTGCGCGTTGCTAGGGAGGCATAACATTTTTGCAGACAGGGGTAGTTTTGAATGAGTACCATTACAATTCCGTATAACATACCACACTTGCACAAATTTTTATCAGCATTGCAGTGCTCAACTCTGTGATTAAACTCGGCTATGTTATTGTGCTGACACCAAAAGAGCTGAAGGGCTCAAGAGAGTAGAAACTACCTCATTCATAACAATACCATTAGGGAAAACAAGGTAATGGGATGATGCCTGACCTTGGAGTCACTATGGGGTTGTGTTGTTCTGCATCACCTAATATGACTGGAATGATGATCTATGCTGGCTGATGAATAATCACAGTGGGGCTGACCTGCCAAGCTGGAATAGTAAGGGACTAGTGCTTAATGATAAGCAATCTGTGTAAAACTATAAAAACATCACATCATCCTTCATGCTGGCTACCTTATAGATATAGACATTGGACAGATGTAGGACAGTCCATCAAGCATTTATAATCGTTATCATTGTGGCTCAAAAAATGTGGAATCCATTATGGCCTAGATAATAAATATTTCTGTAACCCGGGAGGATTATCTACTGTCAGTTGTACACTAGTTAATCCAACACAGCCTCCTCGAAGAGTACCATCGTGGGCTCAAGGTTCAGTTGGATTAGCCAGAGTTTGAGAACAAATTCATAACTTCAGGTTTTGTCCTCAGTTTGACACCAACGGGGACACCAGACAGAATAGCTGTTAGAGCGAAGTTAGACTAACATTAGTATAAATTAAATATAAATGAAAGGAAATACACAAAGGAGAAAAAGTTATTTATATGTAATCTCTAAAATGTTATAAATGCTGCAATATCATCAGAAAAACAACTGATGCACAATGAATGCAAATGTGCCAGTTTATGTAAGACCACAATACAAAATCCCTCTATTACTCACACACACACACACACACACACAAGCACAGACATTATGGCTCATCTTGTTGATTCTGTAGGTCACAGCTGGTCATTGTAGGGCATCATCTGGCCTGGCACAACTCAAAGGCTTTGCCTGACCAGGAAAGCTAGACGAGGACGGATTTAAAATGAAGATTAAGCAGAAAATCTGCCTGGAAGAAATCCAGCACTGACACAACTAAAAAAATCCTCCAGCTCCTTGTTCCAATGCCTTTCCTGCTTTTGGTAAAAGCTGCGACGATAGCAGAGCGTGCAGGGACATTTGGAAAATATGAGACGCTTTGCTGACCTCCATGCCCTGATGGGTCTGGGAATTGATTAACGCTCTTTACACACATGCCAGTCCTGCCACACCCACTCATCCCAGCTGCCTCTGCAGGATCCAAGAGGGACCCCCTTCTCTCTGGACAGCAGGACCGGGACAGAGGACGGACTGGGCATCATATGCCTTGCTCTAAAAGACAGCTAGCAGGGGAGTCTTGGTAATGGTTGAGAAGACTTATCTGTGCATTTTTAACTAACTTAAGTGCCCATCTTTTTCCACCCCATTCTTCTCATTCAAACAAACTATTAATTAAGTTTTTGTTTGTGAGGTAAAGAAGAGTTTGTGAAAAAGGAATAATGTCACTATAATGAAAGATTGAAGGGCTCCAGTGGGAGAGCAGAGCCCCTTCTCCAGGGGAAACCGTCACTACTCTTCAATAATACAACACAGTAACGCATCCCTTGGAGTCTGTGGTGGGTGCAACACACAGAGAGCACCAATTTTCTGTTGGGGCTGTTACAGTAATAGTATGTGAGGCATAGTTTGAAGTGCTGACCGAGAGAGAAGATGGGTAAGGGTGTGAATAATAGAACTAAGACTACCATGTTCACTGGGCCTAGACAAGCCAGCTACAGATGGAGGAATGGGAATCATCCACATAGGAACCAGTATGTCAGCTCCACCAGCTAGCATACTGTCTTCAAACAGAATTGAATATCATCTGCAATGTATAACAACTCAATACAGCAAAGCTTAACTCGACCCTAGCAACCATATCTGTGCTGCAGTAAAAAGATGACAAAATATTTTATTGATTTTAAAAGCTGCTATTGTGGTGTGACATATCTTGCTCTTGTTATAAATAGCGCTTGCCTGCTAGAGTTGCCCCTACTGTCTATTACAGTTGCTAATTGCAGGAGGAAAGCAGAGAGAACACAAACACATGCTGTGCTCCTGACATCAAGCATAATGTGGAAACAAGTCACACGTGCTTCTCCACTCTCTTGGAACCAACAACAAAGTCTAGATCTATTAGTCAAAATTTTTTCTCTAATGTTCCTCAGACACTTGCACAACCACTGTGATCCACAAAATGTTATCTTTAAGTATTGGCATGGGAATAAATTAATGCTTATGGCAATTTAGCTTATACCGACTAGCGTTCCACCAGAAGGCGAAGGCTTTCACACCAAAAGGGCAAATTCGACATTGTGCAGAGTAATGCCAAATATTTCCTATGGAGAGAAAGCAACTGCTAGCCATTGCTGTCTACATAGTTGCCAAAGTTCAACTAAATTGAACAATGACCCTAAATACACTTAGCCCCACAATGTGCATCCAACAGGATTCTGGCCATGAGTTATGGTGGCTGCAATCTGTAGAGAAGAGTGGTAGAAAAATTCATATTGGCCATTTCTACTCTACTATTCTCTTCTCTCCAATCCTTTAGTAAAACTTCTCAAGCAATGATAGAAAGTATCAGAGAGGATGAGAGCACCAGGTAAAAAATTGTATAATATAATTACTGACATTAGTTTGTGGCATCCTAGTTAGCCGCTTTGTGCTGCCTCGTTCTGTGCATAAAAACTCAGCAAACTACTCGGTTTTGGTCTGAAACCATGATGAGTTGGGTCACATGCCAAAAAGGTTAAAACCCCATATTCGAGTGCCATGCTTTGGCACAAGAAGAAGGAAGGTGAACTGACAACAGTGACAACACCTGGCTGATCTGCAGGGTGAAACACAACCAAGCTGCCTCCCGACTTTCACAGGTCTACCTTACAGCACCCCTTACATGCTTCTTTGGCTGATAAACATAAAGGTAAATGACAACAACATACTGTATATCCACAATAATCAATGCATGGAGAAAATAAAATACATTACTTGAATTTAGAAACTACATCAGAGCGTCATGGTGACTTTGAAATCAAGAGCTTGTTCAAAACACCGCAGTGAACTGGACCTGGTGAGAGACGGAGGACGTTTAAGAAACACTGAGATTATTGCAGGATCCCTTCATACCCAGTGTAATGCCAGCGGGTCATTACTCATATTACTACACTTGAATTAGGTAATAAGCTTTGATAGAGAAGGGACACATGAATGTGAGAGATACATATAGTGAAGTCACTGTTTTATCCTTGGAGGAAGAAATATATCACACAGAATTACATCCCTCTGGTGAGGTGATGAATTACCCACTGTGGTGGTGAGTTTTACAGTAGTGGTGAATAAAGTCAGCAAATGAAAAATGACCCAGTAAGCTATCCACCCCATGACTTCTACTCACAGCAAGTGGTACAATAGAAGCTGAAGTCTTTAAGGTCGTTGCCTCCTTCTTGAAACACCTTACAGTTCTATAAGAACCTGAATCAGCTTTTTGCTCAGCAGTATGCTCCGCTCACAATGACTAATGTCTCAGCACAGGCCCCATCTCAAGAAGAGAGTTGACCACTTACTCCTCTCCTACCGCATCAGAGAGCAGCAAAAATATGAGCTCCTGTGTAGCAACCACATTTAAAATCGAATCCTCCTGTCCTCTTTGTCAAAGCTTTAGCCTGCATGAGACTGTAATTAGTGGGATGGCAGTGGAAGTGCTAATTGGCATCTCAGTTTAAGTTTTGATTTAACCACAGTGCTTCATGCAAATGTCATACACACACCACAAACCGGGTCTTTCTTCTTCGCATAGTGTACTACACAAGTCTACCAATTACTGAAGATTTCCATACCTGCATCTACAGTATTAAACTTTGGTTATTTATAATGATGACCCCTATTCAGGGTCAAAGAGTTTGTTGAAATAAGTAATGTCCTCATTTTATCTACTAAAATCTCCTCCTTTATATTAAAATGTAATGATCCTGACTTTTGAAGAACACAGACTGAAGTAGCTTTTTAAAAGTAGTTTAAAATTGTGGCTGCAACTAATTTGTTGAAGAAAACGGGAAAGGGTAATGCTTGGTTATTGCACAATGACTATATGGCAAATATAAACACTTTTTTTTTTTTATTTGTTACAGCTGAGGTTTAAGCAACCACGTCAGACTTCACTGCTGATCCACTGCTGGACCTGAACTTGCATTTCATACAATAGACTACGCTTTTATATCAGCATATATAGTGCTTGTTAATATATAGCTTAGTAGTTTCAAAAATAACTCATAATCTAAAAGTATGTGATTTATCTAAAATATTGCATTATAGTTTCCCACCAGTATTTGAGTATTGCAGAGCAACGCTGCAACCGGTGATCGAGGAAGAAATAATTCACTATTTATACACACTACATCTGCTTTGTCACGTTTTTTGTTATGCTAACCCGCCTGTCAATTAATGTGAATTCTCACAAATTGCTGCCAAGAAGTTCCCCTGCCCACAGGGAGGTTTGTATTCCCACCATTCTTCCAAAATGCAACTTTATTTGCACTGAATACATGTGAATTGCACAGCCAGCTATCTCGCAGACTGTCATCTCACTTCAGGGCAAAGTTAGCTAACCAGTTCTCCAGCATTGCTAACTTGTGTTAATAACCTCCGCGCGTTTGAAAGGCTGATTAGCTTGCAGGAATGGGTGAAAACTGACTCTGCTCTGGGTGGTTAACGCCCAAAGTGCACCTGCGACATGGAAGAAAAGTGAAGGTCAAGTATTGACAAGTTTGCTGCTATCGCTGATTGTCTTCTTCTAGATAATCTTTTATTTTAAGAAGATAGATAAGAGACATAAGTGAGTCATATTCGTTATCTTAGAGGCCCTGAACAAACTTGTTTGTGGCCATTGCTGTGTTTGATTGAACTCCTCACTCTGTTAACTTTATTGCACTTGTTAGGCTAGCTTACACCTTTTTCATTCTTTACTACATGGAGTCTGGAGATTCCCTGTAATTCCCAGCAAAGCACTGCCTACCTTCAACTTGAACAGAAGTCTAATCAGCCAGAATAAGTGGAAACACTTGAATGAGTGAAAGGCCCTTTAATCTGTTATCTAAATGTCATCCTCTGATTGAGATCCAAATAGGTTTAACTTTGCTAGAACAGAAATGTCCCACTATAAGGGAGTCCTGTCTCTGTTGGATTTCTCAGTTTATTCATAATCAACTCGACTGGCCAGTACAGTATAAAGATTTATTAATATCAAGGAAAATCATAAGATGCTAGCAGTTTGATTATTGAGTATCTCTTAATTTAACTTTTAAGTCCTTGATTCAGAGTTGTTGTTTAAGAGATACCCGTACCCTATTCATTACATAGTAGTTAGTTCCTGATTTCTTACTTACACATTCCTTAGAAAATAATCGAAAATGTGCGTGTCTTGTTGTAAAGTATTTACCACATCACCAATGGGACTAGATGGCATCTACAAGGAAGGGGACGCCAGTTTCATGTTAGCTAATACAATTGAGCCAATAACACTGTTGGAAATAGAAATCTCATTAAGGAGAAAGGTCGACCTGTAAAATTAAGCTAACTTTCACAAATAGCAGTGGAATGCGAAAGCAATTTACCAGACCCAGTATAGGTCATTCATGAGAGATGAAAATGTGCAACTTTTATGTACAAGTTGAAAGTAGTCGACTGATGAAACTATGTCTCAGTGGAAGACAGCACAACTTCCCCAGCAGCTGTCAGGACAACAATGTGATGCAAGCTGGTGTTGAAGATTTCTGTGCAAAAACCAGAAAAATCAATTTTGGGGGGAAAATTATTATAGAAAAAAATATTGTAGAATTTCATTATTCAACACTTATAAGATATGGAGAATATGGTCTGTAAGAGTCATTGTGGTGTTTTGTCATTACCCTGATATCTTTCACAATAGCATGTTAGTTTACAGACTGTGTTCTTTTCATCCTTTTCATTTGTTTTGCTGCACTCCTGCTGCAGGCTGTAATAATAATTACTGATGCTAAGTAGGCAATGGTCCAAAAAGCTCCTCTGCCAGTCCAGGAAGCTGACCTTTTGTGTGATACTGTATAACAAAAGTGCAGACAATAGTGCACTGGTTTAGTGCTCCCCTGAGTGATTGATGTCATCTCATTATCTGTAGGAGTTGAAACTGCTGAGAGCGACCCGGGCACTTTTTCTCTGTATGTCAATTTGTGCACTCTTTATCCGCCTCGGTTTTTCGTATGTCGCTGCCAACACTGCAATTGTGCAGAGAGTCCAACAGCCTACTCTCTCCCTCACTGCCCTCTCTTCCTGCATCCTCTTTCATTAATCAACCTCTTCTCAAAGTTTTAAAACCCCCAAATCCCTCAACTCATCTAGTCCTTTCTCTCTTAGGATTTTTTTCCTCATGATTATTAAGATTCCTCTCCTCTCCCTGTAGTGCGACTCCTGCAGTGATAGATACTCACTCTCTCTCTCTCTCTCTCTATGTGTCTGTCACTGTTTCTCCCTCCGTCTTTAATGCTCCTCAGCGACCTCCCTCCGGTTGGTTCTGCGTCAGTGATCACCATTCGTTTGATCCACTGGGGCTTCTTCCCAGGAGAGTAACTACAGTAATAAGAGCTGAGAGGCTCTGAGATGCATACTGCCGGCACCTTGCAGGGAAGCTACCAGAGAGGCAGCAGAAGTCAGGAACACTTAAACATAATCAAACAGTAAGAGCAGAAAGAAAATGAGAAATGAGAAAAGAATTGAAAATTTTCAAAACCTTTCATTTCCATTTTCCACAAATCAATATGACAACAGCAATAGCTCAGTGAGACCACTGCAGCGTGTCAGCATGGCAGAGTCATTGTTGTCAGATCTGAGACATTGAAACAGCAAGGGTTTTCTGTTCCTGTCTCTCCTTGAGGCAGTACACTCTCAAGGGACAGAGCTGGATTGACTGGAGACCTTCATCAGTTGCCTCTTCCTCCACAGTGTTGCCTGGTTAATTAACGAACACTCAGCTCAGATTCTTGAGGCACCATTTTGTTTCCTATTTGGACCATATTTCTGTAGACAGACCTCTCGAGACACTCCTGAGCATCTGGCGAACCTCGTGCAATAAACACATTTTTACTTTGAAGAGCCAAAGAAAGCTGATATTTCAACACCAGAGATCAATTTGCCATGAAAGTTACTGTGTGAGCTTTGTCTGGGGGAAAGTATGCTTACTCTTGTGTGGAGCAGAAGATTACTTTAGAATTCACAGAGAGGAAAATGTCTGTCTAAAACTGCCTGAAGGAAAGAGCATAACTTTTATCCCATTGAAAAATATTAAATGTAATTTTATGGGTCAGTGCAGCCCATGTCTCATCACAAATAAAATGTATCATCAGTTTTTGTTACAAGGTGGGTTGTATTTTGGAGTTTTGGCCATTGATGTTATGGGTTTGACAACATTGTACCCAGCAGCTTCATTCAAATATACCCAGATTCAATTCAATTCAAGAGAAAAACTGAAGAAAAACGATGAAAACTAAACAAATGCATCAAGGCACACTGATGTGAGGAAAGAGTCAACCAAAGCCATCATCTCTAATAAATTGACATTATTTAATTTAGTTAATAAAACTACCTGACGACAAAGTAACAAACTTTAAAATCTGCTGCAAACTGAGTTATAGCCAGGATTTCAGAAATACCATACTTTCTCAAACCCAAGAAATGTTTGACTAGCCACCGAAAACCTACAATCATTTCACTGTTAAATTCCATTTTGTCTAAATTCAACTGCTCCACACAATGTTTCAATGACATGATGTTATCTAGTTTGTGAAAAAAAATTTTTAACATATTGTTTGCTTAAAGATTGTAACATCTGAGTACTGACTCTAAAAATACCAGAATGTTTCTACAAAAATCACCAATTTATGCACAATTGTGTGATGTAACCTTCTCCTCAGGTCGTTTAAGCTCCTGAATTGTTAGAGACAATGCCAAGGACATGTCCTCAATGATAGCCATGGTCCTGACTACACATTATCCCGGGCAGATGATGCAGCATATCTGAAAGCAAACTCCAGTATATTTACTGTTGTCCAATGACTTTAATAAACTCCAAATCACCTTGTGAGAAGAAATATAAATAAAATGTTTTTTTTTGTTTGGAAGAGCTTTATCAATAAACATCAAAAAGACAGTAATGTTGTTTTCTAATAATGAAAGAAGGTCAGCACATTAAAAAAAGGTCAGGTATCTATTGGAGTTGCAAATATTACAAATTAGTAATAATAACAATTGTTTTTAGTGTCACTTAGTATGTTTTTGTGTTGTCTGACCAATAGTTAAAAAAGATATTTGATGTACAGTCACAGAAAAAACAATAAAAGCAGCAAATCTTCACATTTAAGAAACTTGAACCATAGAATATTGGCATTTTTGCTTGATTAAACAACTTATTAGAATTATAAAAATTGTTGGCTGTTCTGTCAATCGATTAATGGTTTCATCTCTAGTATGTGTGGCACACGCTCTATAATGTTAATTTTAAATGAGAGTTCATTTCATAAGATGCTGTTTTACTGATGCTCATTCAACAGGTTACACTTTAATGCAAACAATACCTTATAACTAAATACTGAGGTTTTTGACTAAAAGCAACTGGCAACTTCATGACAAGCAATTGAAGCGTACGGAGCATCCCTTGTCGCTCCTTGGCATCCCGTCCTATCAGGATTGCTGAGTAAGTTGAGCCGTTAACCTTTAGGATAAACTGTAATCCTCTCTGTAAAGAAAATGATGAGGAACATCAGAGAAAGTAGGGCCCCTGAATAATAAGGCGTGATTAATGCAGTTGATGAGCAGGGTGTAAGGGAAGATTTCAAAAGAGGAGGGCCATTTTGCTAAACAAATACACAACCTTCAGGGGAAAAGAGCAGCTGTATTTCACACAGTACATGCCATATATTTAATGTCTATGACTACTGTTTAGGCCTTACTATACTAACGATATAGACTGCAAGATGACAAGATGTGTCAGGATCCAGGTGGCTTCTACCATTTTCTCTGGGAATCCTTGAGTAGTGTACATTTTAAAAGCAGACAGGTCGCAGGCACAAAAAATGTGAACTAAAAACAATGTAATGTAACTTAATCTCGTAGTGGACCTGACAAAGCCTCTCAGATGAGATAAATACATACACACAAACACACACACACACACACACACACACACATCTACAGATAATTTAAAGACAAAACTGATCCTGCTTAAGCTCCTCAAGTAAGTCTCTCTAACACCTAAGTGCTCTGAAATAACGAAGTCAGTGGGTGGTTGGCTTTTCTTAAATTAACCTTCCTTCGTCTCCATACCTGGTCCTGGCCTAGAAATGTCAGAGCAGCTAACTGCTGTTGGATCAGCAGGACTCGAGCTAAACAGGCCAATTTAGTGTAGTGAATGAAATTCTAAGCCACCAAATGCATAAAAAAAATCTATATTTAAACAGATTTAGCAAGCTCATTATAACAGGGCAATAGATCTGACAGAATCAAAATAATTAATGGTGTGAGTTTAGCTAATTGTTGGATTGAAGTGTAATAATGGAACCACAGCGGCAGAAGACTCCTCATTTATTGTGTCAGACTGTAGGATCAGTACACTGAGCAACGCCGCATAATGATTCACACTTATCCACTTCCTGTTTCATGATGTGTCCATCCCCCCCATGACACAGACTTAATTAATTTTAAATGTATCATCCGATAATGTTCATTGGCCCATGCACATACACACACATCCACACACAAGCATTGTCCCTCAGAATGAAACGAAAAGAGGCCTTCAGTATCAGATGTCCACATATTGCTGATCACAAGGTTAAATGATCGCATTGGTATGTGCATATCCACGCATATCTCATTACAAGGCAGTAGAGACACAAGCTCATAAATCAAAAGTTACTGCACTGCAGCTGCATGACAGTCATAGAGGTCAGAGGTGGATAGCAGCTGGTGCATGTTGAGCATCGCTGCATTTCTGACCCTGGTATGAAAAGTAATGCACTGTACCTTGATTCATCTCCGGTCCATGCAGTTCCCATGGTATACAGCTAGGCCGCAACATCTTCTCATTGCTCAGCATGAAGGAAAAATCCATATTTGTCCTTCCTCCTTTGCATTTTCTCTTCCAGTCTCAACCTCCCCGCTGTTGTTGCAATATCAGTTTACTGCTCTGTGGATCCCAGATGAGGGATGGGACACAGATTACCAAGGAGATCAGTCCACTCCCTCCAATAATTTCCATCCCCCATCCATCCGCCTTATCAACTATGGTAAAGCTTGTGCTGTGCCACCCTGCAATGATCTTCCCCATCCCCTGATCCCTCTCTACCAGCAATCCCAGCATGGCAGATGGGACATTTGTGTATAGCCCTTAGACACTGATACACTGCTGACTTACAGTCATTCCCAAGCCGGGACCTTCACCCTCTGGCTGTGTAATCAGACAGCTAAAGTAGACTATATTAGAAAGCTAATACCTGATAGTGACACAGAGACATATGTAAGGCCCAAGACAATCTTGGTGTAATCCTTTGATATCAGCAGTATTAAAGGATTGCATCCACTCCACTTGGAACATACAGTATGGCAGCAACAATGTCTGCACTTCCTCTAATACCAAGAGCACATTTGAACATGAAAATGAGACACTCTTGAAGCAACAGTCTGCATTTTAACAGCCACTTCAGTATCTCACACCGCTGTCGGAGAAATCAAATGACGTCAATATGCTGTCTCCCCAGAGAGTACTTAACCCGCGCTGTACAAGTGCAAAATAAGTCAACATAATGTGTGCTGAGATACTGTAAACACCGTGAGGAACACTGTATGTCCATGTGTTTACAGTAGAGGCACACATTTCAGTTGTTATTATTATTAATGTGCTCACTTGTGGCGATGCACACGTGTGTGTGTTTTGTATTTACAGTATGTCTTTATTATTGTTATTCTGCATATTCTTTCTGGAAACGCTCCAACTTTCATAAACATTTTTAAAATGTTGCTTTCAACTCTTACACATTTACTGGCATTTCAGCAGCATTCCTCTCTTTCTTTTGATCTGACATTTTAACTCCTTTCAGCGTCTTCAACTTGAACAACAAAATCTTCTGCCCACAACTTCCACCATTCATGCACAATTTACTCCAACTGCTTTCAGAGCTTACGCTTTAGCTGACACTTCAACTGACAGCTTCTTTTAGTTTATACACTTAGACTGGCGCTCTCATTTCTTTCATGACTTCTACTTCACCTGAATCTTCATCCACTTTATCATCTACACTTTGACTGACATTTCAACTCCTTTCAACACTTTCACTTCAAGAGATACTTCGAGTATGTCATTCTCCCAAGAACGACAGCATCAGTTGTTTCAGCCCCAAAAGACATCACTTTACATTCAAGTGACAAAGCCGTCACGTGGCCCGTAGCAATTATGACTGGAGCAAAGGAGGAAGTTAGATGACGCTGTTATAGAGCTATAAAGTCGGTGTAGGGAGGAGATTGCAGTGGATCAACAAAACATGGGAGACAGTTGTTCGTTACCCCGTTTCCAACTGACAATCAATGTTGTTGTTCTATTAAGCACTAAGTGCTTTTAATCATTTCCCTAACTCTAACCAAGGGTTCATTTATTTTTTGAATTTTGTAACCATGACATCCTAAATGTAAATGCTCTGTATTTGTATAGCGCCTTTCCAGTCTTCCGACCACTCAAAGCGCTGTTACACTACATCGCATTCACACACTGAGAAACAAACAAACAGAACTAATATTCACACACATTCATTCAGAACAGCCATCGGGAGCAATTCGGGGGTTCAGTGTTGTGCCCTAGGACACTTACACATGGCGCCTATAGGAATGGGGACTGAAATGCCAATCTTCCTATTAGTGGACAACATGCTCTACATCCTGAGCCACAGCCGCCCTTGCACACAAACCATGATCTTGCCATAAACTTAACCAAGTTGTTTCTGTGCCTAAACCTTACCAAACCTTAACCATAGTGTTGTCACATCAGAAAACAGATTTTTCAGCAGTGATTTGTAACAGTTTTGGAAGCCACAGAGAAATGTTGTCCTGTTGATCAGGGTGTCAGATTAGAATAAACTTCTATGTGTTGTTCTAGACAACATAGACAAACAACGTATTTTGTTGTTTCATTTGGAGGACCTGTTGCTTCTACTTCACTCAGCACTCACATTAACATTGACACCTTGTCCAGCCCTTCCATTTTAACTGCCATGCCAACTTCTTTCAGTAATAGTATGTCAACTGCCACTTCAGCTTTAACTTCTTTCACTATTTCAAGAATGTGTCAATCGGTGGTGAGCAAACGTAAGTGTAGCCTTTTCTAGTGAATGTAGACATGAGTTCAAATAGGAAAAATAAGCACCACTTGAAGCACATTTTCTAATCAAGCACATAGAGATTTGAAAAATGAGGCTTTAGGTTTGTAGCAACCACATAGCCATGGTTTCTATCAGCTCTGTGAGGAAAGACAGGAGCCACGTCTGGAGGAGAGAACCAATTAGTTATCTCTCCATGGCTTGTCACCTGACAGTCTGCTCATCCACAGCCTGATGGAAGAGCCTCTCCAGCCTGCTCATTCAAACCAATTAAGGGCTGGAGGTGTATTAGCACACACTCATTACCTGTCTCCCACAGTGCTCCGCAGCTCTTCACATCGCAGCTCATTGGTCTGTTGAAATTCTCACACTTTTGCCCTTTCATATCATCTTGTCGGTTCTATATCATCTCCCTTTCTAGTTTTTTAGAGTTCTAGTATTTGTTGCTTTCTTTTTCTTTCTCTCTGCTACAGATGGAAATACAGCCAAAAATACTATCCGATCAGCGGGCCTACAGAGAAAAGCATCTGTGCCTGTGAGTGATTAGAAATCAGTTTGAACATATGTTACAGTTTAAGTTATAGAAAGCACAAAGAGCAGAGAAATGAAAGAGGAGCGTGTTCATGAACTCATGAGAATAAAAAATATGGAAATGCCCTGCAGCGCCAAATGAAAACAACAGAGAGACATCAAAACATCCATAAAGGCAAAGATACACTGACAAAAGCCTTGCTTCTCAACATTTCCCCTTTCTGTTGGCACACAGATAAACAATAAAACAAAATGATGGGGGACAAAAGCCTGGACTCATGTCACAGGAAGAGTGTGTATATGGTCTTGCTTAAGCTGTTCAAACAGTTTATCCATTTGAGATGGATCACATATCTTGCAAAACACACTAAAAAACCGTGTAACCATAAACCTCTCAGAAATGAGCTGTAATTTCAAAGCACATTTTGACTCAGCACTGAGATGGTTGGAATTCCCCCCATGACTGTAGTGGTGCTGGGAAAAGCAGAGAAAGAGAGATTTTTCCAAGACAACAGCTTAAGGGAACCAGGCGTGTGCGACAAAAAAAACAACTGTTTCACTTTCACAAGATCATTTCCGTTTCAGAAGATGTCTCATAATCACCTACATATTTCTGTAGGTCTATGAAGTGAAACCAGCTTTCATAATTACTGTATACCTCTCCTGCTCCAGGTACTCAAACACCTTTTCATTTATTCATAAAGGCAGCACAGTGTGAGTAAAACCCATTTAAATCCCTACTGTGCTTATGGTAACTTGTTGAAAGGTCAAAACACACTAATAAGGAAAAGTTGCATCGATTAACAGGAATTAATGGTCACTTGAGCTCAACAGTGAACACAAGCACCTCTAATTGAACCCAGATGGAGATGCAAGTGAGTCCATTTAACAGAGCCTGAATAGCTGAAGAGCCTCATTGGTTTGGGGAAATTGACTTGTGGTGTTTTTCCAGCTTTTGAATTGAATTCTAACTTATGTAATTTAGCTTACTCAACTAATAACGTCATATTGTAACCATGAGGTGTGAGCCAGTGACAGATAATACCCCTTGTGCCTGGTTGTTTCCCCACGATGGTGGATTTACATTGTGAAAATGTGCTTTTGACAACTGTGTGAATCTTTCACACCTGCTGAACAGTGATGGAAAGTACATTTACTTACATTAAGTGGTAAATGTAAGGAAAATTGACTGTTTGTGAAGTTTCTCAGTCATCCAGGTCATAGTTATCCAAGGTGGGCTAAAATGGAGGGCAAATTGGACTTTTTTTGAAGGTACCCGAAGATGATTCGCCTCTCATCCAAAAGGCTTCTTCAGTTCTGACTGACTGGCTGGGAATCTCAGCTATAACCTCTGTGATAACCTCCGTTATCAAGGTGATGGATACCACTTGGTTCATTAATGCTCCTGGTAATGACTGTCATTAGCATTGTCACATGAGGCTAAATGTAAGTGTTTGTTCAATCTCCTGGGAAGAGACTGTTTCTCTACTCTGGTGGCTTCTTTGACTCCTATTTCGAACCAT
>NC_060167.1:18006951-18033210 GCF_021292245.1 Micropterus dolomieu | reverse complement strand
GAAGAGTGTGTATATGGTCTTGCTTAAGCTGTTCAAACAGTTTATCCATTTGAGATGGATCACATATCTTGCAAAACACACTAAAAAACCGTGTAACCATAAACCTCTCAGAAATGAGCTGTAATTTCAAAGCACATTTTGACTCAGCACTGAGATGGTTGGAATTCCCCCCATGACTGTAGTGGTGCTGGGAAAAGCAGAGAAAGAGAGATTTTTCCAAGACAACAGCTTAAGGGAACCAGGCGTGTGCGACAAAAAAAACAACTGTTTCACTTTCACAAGATCATTTCCGTTTCAGAAGATGTCTCATAATCACCTACATATTTCTGTAGGTCTATGAAGTGAAACCAGCTTTCATAATTACTGTATACCTCTCCTGCTCCAGGTACTCAAACACCTTTTCATTTATTCATAAAGGCAGCACAGTGTGAGTAAAACCCATTTAAATCCCTACTGTGCTTATGGTAACTTGTTGAAAGGTCAAAACACACTAATAAGGAAAAGTTGCATCGATTAACAGGAATTAATGGTCACTTGAGCTCAACAGTGAACACAAGCACCTCTAATTGAACCCAGATGGAGATGCAAGTGAGTCCATTTAACAGAGCCTGAATAGCTGAAGAGCCTCATTGGTTTGGGGAAATTGACTTGTGGTGTTTTTCTAGCTTTTGAATTGAATTCTAACTTATGTAATTTAGCTTACTCAACTAATAACGTCATATTGTAACCATGAGGTGTGAGCCAGTGACAGATAATACCCCTTGTGCCTGGTTGTTTCCCCACGATGGTGGATTTACATTGTGAAAATGTGCTTTTGACAACTGTGTGAATCTTTCACACCTGCTGAACAGTGATGGAAAGTACATTTACTTACATTAAGTGGTAAATGTAAGGAAAATTGACTGTTTGTGAAGTTTCTCAGTCATCCAGGTCATAGTTATCCAAGGTGGGCTAAAATGGAGGGCAAATTGGACTTTTTTTGAAGGTACCCGAAGATGATTCGCCTCTCATCCAAAAGGCTTCTTCAGTTCTGACTGACTGGCTGGGAATCTCAGCTATAACCTCTGTGATAACCTCCGTTATCAAGGTGATGGATACCACTTGGTTCATTAATGCTCCTGGTAATGACTGTCATTAGCATTGTCACATGAGGCTAAATGTAAGTGTTTGTTCAATCTCCTGGGAAGAGACTGTTTCTCTACTCTGGTGGCTTCTTTGACTCCTATTTCGAACCATTTGTCAGTATCCATCACCTTGATAACGACCCCACAGAAGTTAAAAGGCTGGGATTCCCTGCCAGTCAGTCAGAACTGAAGAAGCCTCTTCAACCAATTTGAGTTGCGAGTTTAACTCACGTTGGATAAATGGACAGTACTTATTTAGCCCCTTTCCAGTCTTCCGACCACTCAAAGAATGCGAATGTCACATTCACCCCATTCACAAACATTCATACACTGATGGCACAGCTTTCAGGAGCAAGTTGGGGTTCAGTACCTTGTCCAAGGACGCTTTGACATGCAGACTGGAGGTGATAATAATAAGGTAATAATAATATTGAGGTATTTGTATTAGAATGTTTTGCATTCACATTTAGAGTGAAATATTGTGCTTTTTACTCCATGGAAATGATTTCACAGCAATACTTACTCTTCAGTTTGAGATCATACATACGAAACATATGATCACGTAATAGAGTAAACTACCCAAAATTAGATAAAACTGTTCAAATTTGCTTCACCTCTGCCAACTACAACATTCAAGTTCTGGTTACATGTTACTACATGTACTTTTACTAAGTGTTGTTTTTGTTGGGCTTACAATAATTTAATTAGAACTTGTAATGGAGTATTTTCATTGTGTGACACTTTTAATTAAGTAAATTATTGGTGAACTTTCTGAAAGACTAGTTTTTCAGTATTGTTATGCAGCAATTACATGTATAGTTAGTTCTATATGTTGTGTGATTGGGGCGCATGTGTCAGCAAAGAGAGCATATGCATGCAGAAAATGAACATATGAAAGACAACATAGGGACTCACAATGTTCAGGTACCCTCTGAAGCTAATTGGCTAGCGAGAAGTGCTCTGCTCTTTTTTCTCTTTCTAGAACAGTAGTCGTGTTTAACACACCTGTAAATTATTCCCACAGACCTGCCAACCTCCCCTTTCTGCCAAGCCTCCCCCCTGCACTAATAACACCATAATGATGCCACTGTTAGTACAGAGCCGAGGCAGTGTGCTTTATGGACTGACCTCAAAATCAATTCAGCAGCACACACGGTCTATTAATGGAGCTAGGTCTGAAACTCCTCCTCCCCTTTACTTTTCTCTCTTCTCTCGCAACGTCCTTTCTCATAACCTCCAATATTTATCCCCTTGCCTCTCCTCACTTCTTCTTTTCTAGATTTTGCTTCAGGACCTCACTGTCGACTGTAAATTACACACACACCCAGCACTTCTGATTCAAACCAGTCCTTTGACAAAGGAGCGGACACTTTGCTGCCCTGTGGCACACATTAACCTCATAAAGGGAAAGTAATAGAGCCTGTCTGAGCTGCCACAGAATAGTCATGAAAAAATGCATCATAGCACCAGTTCTTCCCCTAGACTAGACCCAAAGGTAAACTCGACTCAGTAAAACACACAGGTATGGCAGGTGACTTGTACTGTTTCCCTACAGCAGATAAATTTGATGGTTCAACTGTGTAATCCCATGAAATTTACTGCTTTAGTTTTGCTCTCATTAGTGTCTCCGGTGCACGTAACTTGGAAATAAGGAGAGTTATTTGAAACAGGGATGGAACAGAGGCATACTTGGGGTTTTGGGAGCACATTCCTGGACAGAGAGAGTAGCAGAGTCTCTTGCAGTGGTTAATTAGGGGAGTCTGTGGGAAACCCCTGAATCTGAAACCCCCCTCCAAAAAAACCACACCACTTGAAGAAGTTGCGGCCATGTTGAATGGAACTCATTCTTCGGTGGCCAGAACGGAAGATTCCATCGCTTACGTCCAGTCGTCTGAGCTGTCATCCTAACTATGAGAGGGCCAATACCAGAGAGTGGCTGCAGTAATAATACCAGACGACAGAGGAGGGAAAAGTAGAAGGATGATAGCAGTTAAAGGGGCAATCCAACATTGTAACATGTCAAACTAGTCACGAGGAGCACTACACAGCCTGTTAAAACAGTTGCACAATGTCCTCTTTGGCTGTGGAGGTTTTGTCTGAGAAAACACTGGTGACATCACTGGGGTTATCTTGGCTTGGGCTTGGAGACTACACACTTTTTCATGGAATGCCTGCGTTACTAAATTTGAAAGACAGAAGTACATGGACGGATTAACTTGCTAAGGGTCCCTGGCAAAGAAGCAAAGGGCAAGAATGAGCTGTCGACACTTTTGGTCAGTGTAATACTTTTCCAACCAATTTATATAAATAAGAGTAGACTAAATATTAGTACTACCTCAAAGTACAATACTCCTAAGGGTTGCACTTAGGCGAACATGCACAGTGGTCGTTCGGAGATTAACAGGCAGGAAGGGTCTGGCCAGCATGTGTAGGATCCAGCATATTTGGAGCTTGACCTGCACTAACAACTACAAGTCCAGATATATCAGCCTCTGCTGTGTCATGTGTTGCTTAAAAAAATTTTAAGGTCCAAATATTGGGTGTGTCCAAGCATGAATAATAACATCTAAAAATGGGACGTTGTGAGTACTGAAAAGTAGCAACTCAGCCTGAGATATAAAACAGTGATAGCAAGAAGAAAGGTCAATGTATAAGGCCAAATGACATTGGCCAAAACATAATGACAATGTGTCATACAAATAGCTATTTGTGAAGTCTGTCTTCACTGCACTAAAGCACATACATACTGTTGTTACTCTGATGAAAAACATTAAACAAGTATTCTTGAATAATAAATTAAACAGGACAGAGCATTTTAATCAAAACATCAAATTTGACCCATCAGATGAGAAAATTACATACCATTCAATCAATAAAGTGAATCACTTCAGCGTGAAGTCATACAGATTAATTTGTCTTATTGCTATGCATGAAAACTGAAATGCTATGTATACAAATGATGAGTCTAACTCAGCAGTAGCCTGTTGGGAATATTAACACGGTTTTCTATATTATTGGTTTACCCCATTAGTCATAATGGGAGGCAGATACTGTAAAGCTAGAAAGAAATGCTGAATAGAAACTGCTGATAGTTTCATTCTAATTTTCATTGCAATTTGCAGAGTTCAGGATCAAATACCCATGCCAGTTTCATTGAGTAGCTTATGCATAGAGGCATAGTCCATTTGGAATTATAGTTACATCAGCTGAAATAGATTAGCAGGTTTATTTTTGGTGTGTTTGTTTTTATTGAGGATGCAGATGTCTCCTTATTTTAAAAAAGGCACAATGAGAGTAATTAATCCGTGCATATTGGATATTAACAATTGGTAGGTAATCAAATCCTTTTATGTGGAAAATTGAGGGTTGAAAATAGATGCTTTTTAGAAAAAGAAAGCAATCTCTCTGGACATTGATGTGCCTGCCCGCTAGCAGTCAGCAACTTTTAAGAGGCCCGGTGATAAAGATGCTTCTTTGAATTGCTTCCTCTAAAATAGGAAGGCACAAACATGCTTCTAAGAATACATGTACGCTTTGAGAAACACCGCCCTGTCTCCTGGGATATTGGTGAAGCACATATGGTTTGAGGTAAAATGTAGCCAGACATTTATTGCAAACAATAAACTAATTTACAGGAATGCATATACACGGCCTTCTCAACAGAGCCACACTGTGTTTGTGTGTGTATATGCCTGAGCACACAGGGTACAGTAATTGGCGACCTGATAAATATTTGTGTAGAACCTCCTCAACAGGAGAAAACAGAGAGGCATGCTTTCAACACTAATGCCTTCAGGCAGCAGAAAATAATTCAGTGATGGAGCCCACTTACATGCTTTATGTCAACATTTAGGGAGGCCTGGGGATGATGATGATGATGCGTCAACAAAAACATTAAAATGCAACGTGTTGCTGTTTCGTAATAACTGGATATGGGTTAGGTTTTTTTTACCTAAAAAATAAAACAAAACAATGTGAAATAAATCACTTAAGTGTAACATAAGAGACACGTGTACACAAATTAATTGAAAACAAAAAGAACAAGAAGAGTCCGAACTTAAAAAATGTGTTTTTGTTGATGCTACTGGTTTCAGCTGATAATGGGTTCACAACAAGTAGCTTTAATACAGAGAGACAGAACCAGACAAAGTATAACGGAGTACGTAATCTCATTTGTGAAATCCATGTTTTCCCTCAGAATGAATTCAAACACTGAATTGATTCATTTCAGAGTAACTGGAAACAACCTCAGTAGCGGTGCTCAGTGGAATGCCACTTGAAAGTAAACAGCGATGTGTGCTGCAGTGAGAGCCATCTGTCGTTGTCTGGGAGAAGCAGTGTGTGTGAGCTATACTGAAGATATATGGAGAGAAACACGTAAAGCCACGAGTACTATGCATACATATAGTCAAACTGAGGTAGCAACAGATTATTGTTTTAATTATTGATTAATCTCAAAATTTTCGGAGGGGGTTGAAATTTTCTAATGACTTACTCAATAAAATATCTAAAAATAGTGAAAAATATCAGACTTTCCCCAAAGCAAAATCTTCAAATTGCTTGTTTAGCACAACCAATTCAATTTACAAGGAAAGAATACAGAAAAAGACACAAAAAAATATTTGCGATGGTTTTTCATTTTCGTATTTGATTATTAAAATAGTTGTAACATTTACATTTTTTTGTCAATCAACTTGTGCTGCATTTAACATGCATTTTTATTATCAATTAATCAGTCATTTTTATTATCAATTAATCTGCCAAATATTTTCTCGATTAGTCAGTTACTTGTTTGCTTCACATTTCCCCATGCCAAGTTAACATATTTGAATTTCTTGTTTTGTGCAACCAACAGTTCAAAATCTAAAGATCATTATGTGAAAGCCTTCCAGTAAATCCCGAAGAAGGATTTCATCTTTACATTGAGTTACATGATAGATACAGTACTTTAATGATGTGTGGAACCATGGCATCAGAGTGCAATGCGAAGTATTTGCTATTTATGGATTGTGTGGGTGTTTAAAAGTGCACAGCTTTGTCCCCATGTGCATGATTTCTTCAGCCCAACTCTCATTCCTGGAAGAGGCCGGCGTCAACCAGATCATTCGTAGAAGCGGCAAAACGTTCTGTTTATCCTCCGCTCTGCTGGAATGTTGCATTTTGCGTCCTCTGGATTCAAGGGAGGTGTTCTGCACTTCCTCAAAACTCATATCCCAACATGTCTCGTCCATTCTCTCCTGGGAATGGATTTAAACTGAAGCCAAGGCAACAACATCTAGCAGCAGCAATAAAAAGTCTCCGCTGCTAAAGCAATGAGGCATTTTAATAGGATGAGCTGAGACTGTTGTGAAGGCAACCAGGCATCCTCTCCCTCACTGTCTGTCTCTTCCTCTCTTTCTGAGAGATGTAATTGTTTGAAGTTTGGACTCAGTAGGAATTAGATGTGTAGAGTGGAGGCATGGGGGAGATGGGTTCTTAAAAGTATGATCATTATCTGCGTCTCCTGTTGCGAAGCGGCACCACAGCACCCAGCCAGTGGCCTTAAAACACCCCACTTGGGAGAATTATACTAAAGACTCTGTCAAAGTTCATTTTTTGTCTCAGTGCTGACGTACAGTGAATGTTTTTCACTCATGAGTCCAGTGTGTGTCATTATTAGAGACATGTATCCTCCATCACATTAGAGTCTGCTGTGTCAGGCTGCAGTGAGATACACTATACTATCATTATACCTCAGCATAACTCCCTTCAAGCTTACTGTGTCTTGTACTACCTTAACCAGAGACAAGGAAATCCTCTTAAGAGAGCTGCTTGTTGCAGGTTTCCCAATACTGGACCTACAGTCTGATCATCTCCAGATGCACATGATGCAGATGAGACATCCACTGGGTTCATAAAACACAACCAGGAAGCTAATATTTCACCCAATCCATAACATGAATTCTCTACTCTGACATATGGTAGTGATGAATACAAGATACCCACCGGAGATATGCAGAGTTCTCAGGGTCTTATTTCCTACAGTCCATTTCCTTTTCTGATGAAAAAAAAAACAGTAGAGTACTAGTTATGGTGAGGGGCCAGTGTGAAGGAAATGGGGAAGAAAAGGAATATAAGAGGGAGCAATAATGGTGAGCAATATCCTCATTAGTCAATTCCTCTCTCTCCTCCCCAGCCAATGAAAGCAAGTCTCATAATGTACTTTTAAACCTGAGCAGCGACTTAGACACAGGAAATCCATATTAAACGGCATCTTCATCAAAACTCATCTGGGAAACAAAGACTGTTCCGAGCCAGTGGGAAGGAAATAGTTAAACAAGCACTTTGACTTTCTTCAATCTAATTACCATACGGAGACATATCAGTCTCACTGATAGGAATAATGTCATCTCAGAGGCAGGGTTTTATACCGGAAAGCAATTCAATGCTTAGTGTGACGGTTAAAGTACTCCTCAGTTCTCCTTGATTTGGCTTTCACTGACTTGCTCAGTGAAGTTTCATTCAGATAAAGCTCGCCTGGAAAATTTAAGTGCAGAGGAATGTCTGTTTGAGATGTATCCTGTCTTAGAGTTGGCATCTTTCTTGCAGCTCCCTTTGCTGGTTCTGCTCCACTGCCTGCCTGCTTGCCTTTTTCGAGGCTCATTCGTGGCAGTTCACATCAGGGGCCGCATTGTGATAGCACTGCAGCCATCTGCCACCAGAACCGAAGGAATGCCATCACCAGCTGGCATCCAGGGCAGCACTTCTGTCACCTCTGCTAATAGACCTAAGACACACGGGGGTCAGCTGTCATCTGTCAACTCTGACCCTTAACGAATGCCGCAACATGAAATCAGAGGCACACCACAATGCCCTCTTGCTGAACCACAAACTTGGAAAGATTTCAGAATGATTGAAACAATACAGGCCAGCTTCATCTGCCCCTGTATGGACATGAAAGTAGATACGTGCCACCCAGCTGTCCTCCCTGCACTCAAGGCAGCCAAATTCAGGAGTGGAAACTCTTTCACAAGTCAAAGTCCACAGGGCTTCTGCTCCCACTGACAGCCTCCGCAGCTCTGTCAGTTCATTATTGGAGCTTGCATTCCATTACAAAGCAAAGCAAATAACCACACAGTCATTATTTATTTAAGGCCATTACCAACCACTGTAGAACAAAGGCTGTCAATGTGCCGGTAAGTACTTTTAAGCTCTGTTCAGCTATTAAGTGCAGATACGCTAAACTAAAATTGAAGAAATTGAATACGGAAGACAAATTAAACACTGGAAAAGGACCTTAGCTGTGAAGTAACTAAATTGCAAACACTGCAATAAAGATGGATAACATTACTCATGCTGTATACATGTCATGTGTTGAGATAGTTTGTTTTGATTTGCATATTTCCTTCACTTATTAATTTAGTTATACCCTCAATATCATGATTAAATGTTCTGTATGAATCTACATTTAATCTCAGTTGTGTTCCAAGACAATGCAGAAAATTCCTATTTGGAAAGTGAGCACTGTAGGCCTTTAGTTTACCATCATTTAAGAGTCTAGTAAGTAACTGTTAAATCGCAGCCTCTCTTTAGAAACATCACTGTAGTCAACATCTTCTCCAAACGTGAGAGCAAATCTCCCTTACTCCCCAGCGCCGGTATTTTCATCTGGTTTTGGTACCCCAGGAGGCCTTGGTGTGTCTTGATTAGTTCTTTTACTGGAGGAAGTCTAGTAAGGAAGAGGAAGAGAGAGGGAGAAATGCTAGCAGAGTGAGGGGCTGCCTCTCTCTGGCTATTGTTTGGACACAGTTGCCTCTCACGCTGCATTGACCACAGACAGGGCGTGGCTGAAGGAGGCCAGGCAGGGAACATGAGGTGGGGGTATTCGGGTGGTGATGGATACAGGGGGAAGGTTAGAGCACATTGCATACTTTCTCTGCATGTGGACAGCAAACAGGAAGGCGGGTGGTCCCTGGAGAGAGAGAAAAGAGAAAGAACTGGAGTGGGTGGGATTTTGCCCCTGTAGTTTGGCGCTCTGTTCCCAGCCCTGCTCATGTGCACGATGAAGTAATGAGAGACCCGGGGCCTCTGACAAACTCAGGCCAGATGGGAAGAGGATTCTTCCCCACAATTACTCTGCAGCAGAGAGCATTAGAGCCAGTGCAGCTTCTCCTCTACGGAGAAAAGATAATCACTGGGTTTTTTAGGAGAATACTTAATCGACACTGTTTTACAACACACTGTACAGTTTGGAGGATATCTTTAAGGATTTCAGCTGTGTTATCTTCCTCTATCCCTGAACACAGTATCCTAGAATACTGCAATGTCTTGGTAGGACTTACAGAAGGAATGATCCAAGGTACTCTTAGTTCTGAGTATATGAAAAAGCCTTTAAGCGGACACTGATGCTCGTAGAATCACTGGAGTCTCCTATAAATATGTCAATGCCATAATGGCCATCAGTGTTAATTGTTTCAATTTGTTTTTCAGAAGTTATGTTTTTTTCTGTGGTATGGTGGGGGTTGTTAATACTAAATTACAATGAACCTCTGCCACTGTCACTATGGAGAAGAAGCTATTTACAGGCAAGAATCAGAGCTGTAGCAAAATATGCAATTAGGAACCAAACATGTAGCGATGGTTGTCAAATTCATCCAAAATTTACAACAAATCTGAAAGACAATTGCTGAATGTTTAATTAATCAAGTTAAAACAACATGTACAAAGCAAAAACATTAGCTAGTTATCAACCAAAATTGTCCTTAGGAGTTGTAGTTCACCTCTTACTAGCTTTTATGTCTTGTACCTTTAGCTTTCTATGAATACACCAGATACTTTAAAACACAGTTGCTCATCTTTTGTTTATCCTGGAGAATATCATCCCCAGCCAAGTCCTGGAAGTGCTCCAGCTGCAAGTCTTCTTCTTCCATAATCCTGAACGTCCGAAATAACTCTACTCACTTTGTAAAGCTAAGGTCCTTCAGCCCCATATTTTACCACCGGTGATGCTCTGGTACTAGGGAAAATTGGTAAATACATACATACATCACTGCTACATTGTGTCACATATTCTCCCAATCCTGTATGAGTCACCAACAGCTGCCTTATGGTTGTGTTTTAGAAAGGTTTATGGATTAGTATTGGCAGACTCCCATGAGTCCATGATGAGCACTTTCTCACTGACCGGCTGCAGGGCACTGATCTACCAAGAGTATAAATAATGTAATATCCAATAAGGTTAGCTCAAATTGATTTTAGAGGACAAAATATTTCCAAACAGCCTTTGTTTCCTGAGACAAATTGAGTGCAAGTTAGATATGTGTTTTTTCCTTCACAAGTCAAATGGATATTAGTCGATTGGTGCTGAAACATCAGCGTCGCTTAGGAATGTTAAACAAGGCCTTGATATCAATGTGATGGATTAAGAGGAAGAGCCAACAATAAAGGGGTATCATCACCCTGAAAACATTACTGTAAATGGATTGAATGATAGGCGGCAGGTTGTTTGTAACAGCCAAAGACCTTTCCATTGAAGCAACTGTAATATAAAACGAAGATAAAACATACAAACTCTTGTAAATTGTACAAAATGTACAAAAGCAGGCAAAATTATGTTAATCCAGATGCAGGACGTAGAGACTTAAAGTTTCAGGCAATTTAATCTCTTGCTCCTTGCAATTAGTTCCGTAAGAAGGACAGACTTCCAGGCAAAGTGGAACAGCAGGCTGAAGTGCTGTGTTTGTGGCCTTATTGGACATCTGTCAGAGATGTTTTTGAAGCTCCACAGGGAAACAGCAAAGTTTCTGACATTTTGGCACAGTATAATATATTTAGAGGAAGTCAGTTCTTGCATATTAAAAAACCTTGTATGTGCGACAGCTTTGATCCTGCACAGGGCAGAGTCAACAAATGGACTAACAAACAGCCTGGCCTTGAGAGGGATACACACCTAAAGAACATTTAATCTCCCTAAGCCACTGACGCTGGCTCATCACACAGCAAACTGCCTAACCCGAGAGATCTCTCAGACGAATCGTCTTAAACTTAAAATCTTAAAAAAACATCCCTAAACTAAGCTGTTGTCGGGCTCATCCCTCTTTATGCAGGCGAGGTGAGGGCTCTGCTGTGTTAGTTTGTCATTTTGAAGGAAAGGAGGTGGTGGAGGAGTGCATGGCTGTGTTTGGTTTGATCAGTCACCTGACTGCTGGCCTGGCCTCTGGGAACAGGAAGTATGACATCACCGCCCTGACATTCAGGAATGAGGGAATGTCAGGCCGCCTGTTCACACTACTGGAACGAAACAGAGACAGAGAGCAAGCAGGACGGACACAAAAGATAGCTCACTCACAGTTATTCCAATACTAAAGACTAAACAATAAGGCTGTTGTCAGACCAACTTCAGCCCTGTAGGGCTGGCGACGTATTTCTACTGTTTACCTTGCAACCCTCACAACAAAAGATTAAATGATTGCCGACAAGATAACTTTAAGTTGTAAAATCCCTCCTCATAATATTCTAAATCGCTGTTCAGTGTTTGGGTGTCTCAGAAGCCTTCAAACACATTCCTCTGTTACTTAAACTGGACTTCCTGGATTGTATTTTATTGTCTCTCATGCCCCCAACAATCACTGCATTTTTGAAAAACGTTCTGTACCTCTTCTGAGATGCTGCATTACATTACATGTACTCATTTAGCTGACACTTTTTTTTCACAATTGCCATATGTGTCAGAGGTTACATGCCTCTGGAGCAACTAAGTTAAGTGTCTTACTTCCATTTGTGGATGTGTCGTATCCCTGGTCTCTCACACAAAGGCATATGTCTTATCCACTGCACCATGACCACTGTGCAGTTACTTCACCAGTCTCACAGGCTACTGTGGAAAAGCTACTGTCCAAATGTAGTTTAAGTCATGTTATATACTTAATTTCTAACAGTGCACAAACATAGACAAGTAACTGTGATGCAAGCGGTGTTCTCTGCATACCTTGTGTGGTAAGGTAAAACGACTAGCAGATGAGGGCCAAATCAACCCTGGTCGATACTTGAATGTATTCCTTGAGAACTACCAATTTGCACAATATTAACATACAAACATAACTAAAGACTCAGAGGTTACTTTATTGTTAACGGGGGCACGGGAGAAAAAGCAGCAGCAATCTCTTTTTCTCTCTAATAACTTGCAGCCATTGTTCTCGTGATTTGTTTTCTGTGTACTGCTGACCTTACATCATTACATTTATATATATATATTATACATATATACGTCACATGCTGGTTAACGGTCCCCTACTATTTATGCAGCACTTTAGAATGACACTTCCATAAAGTTGGGGTACTTCAATATATATGCATGAAGCATGTATGGATTAAACTTCAAAATCACTCTATCCTACATTTCCCATAATGCAACCAGACAGCAAAATGTATATCTGAGATGACATCATTATGACATCAGTGTTATTTTCTCAGAAGACCTCATGCAACTGATCATTAAGTGTGAAATCATTGGAGTGCCTCTTTAATTGCATCTTGAGGACACATTGCATTAAATCCTGAGAACATGCACAATCGAGGCGGGATACGCGTGGTAGCCATGAATCACAAAAACAAGTACATCAGTGCTCTAAAACCACACAGATCAGTCCTTAGCCTTTAGGGGCAGCAGCAGATGAACTACATATGTCCAACACAGAGAGCCATTTAGCAGGCACTGACAATAAGCTGCTTGGTAGGATAAGATCTCAATAACCCCCAGGCTTCTAAACGTATCCAAGTCAAATCCAGAACGCAGACACCCTGAGGCCAAAGACCTGCAACATGAGGTATTTTTTTTTCATTAGTTCAGCAAGTCAAACTTACTGTACATGCAACTGATGTAACCCCATATTCTGTTATAAGCTTTAAGTTTGTCATAGCTAATTAGAGGCTCAATAAATTGATTTGATCATGAACAGTGGTATTTGCTGTTCACACACCAGGGCAACATGCAAACAAGATCATAGGGACCGCCCACTATGCTGTTGTTCCAATCATTACAAATAACACCATTGATGAATCCAAGATGTCAGCAATATAAAGTAGCTTACCAGGGAGGTTTAATTAGACACAAGCCATCGTCGTACACAAGTTGAAGCAAACATAAAACAGCTAAAAAGGTATATAGCAGATGCAAGGGTATTTCAAAAAGCAACAGCTAAATATATATTATTCATAGTCTTTAGGTTATTACTTACAGAACAAAAGTCATATTAGAAAGAATGTCTTCATGACATGATGCCAAAACTTCCAACATTTAGCTAATGAAGCCAGAATGAGCAGTCCCATGAAAACATAATTTTAAAGTTCATTCTTCACATCTCTTTCCCAGCTGTAATGGCGGTGCCATGGTGTTGCCAGCCCCTGTCAGAGATTTTGGCATACAGTTCCTGGATCTAAAGCTCAGTTTAAGACTCCTTGCCAGACTCTGGGAGAGAGCAGAGATGGAGTCAGAGCTGGAGGGAGTGCAGCCCCAGAGGAGCCCAGCTGCTGCCTGGGAAACCAAACCCGGACCGGCTTTGGCCCACGCTCTCTAACCCCAACCCCTCCCGTCTAATAACAACACTCTGTCTGTCTCTTGTTCTCTTTCTTTTCAATCTGCTGCCTTTTCCACTGTCATTCTGGTGTGGAGTTTGGGGGGGAAAATAAGTCAGTGGAGGAACGGTGGAATTATATTAGTCCCTCCGCTTCACATTCCCAGAATACTTCCCACTGTTGATTTCAAAACACTCACACATGTTCATGTTCTCACTCTCACACACGGAGAGGCAGGGGATTTTGTGCAAGTGCATACACATTCACACGCATGCACATGCTTTGACACTCACCCCGGTAGTGGAGGCTGTCATCGTGGTGATTGTGCCGGTTCTCCAAGGCAGGGGGGCTGCTGGCACCCAGCTCTGCTAGTCTACGGCTGGTGGCAGAGAGCTCGGAGCGGAGGTTGGTCACTTCCTGACTGGCGGACTGGATGGCCCCATCAATCCTGTGTGCCAGCTGTTTGTTGTCTTCCATCATTTTAAGGATTTTCCCCTGAGGACCAAATCCACACAGAGCAGCATGATGTCAAGTGGAGCATTAGAGGGGGTGAAGCTAAGACCCTTTCCTCTTCCTCCTCTTATCCCCCTCGTGTCCTCTTCCTCTTTCTCCACCTGTGCTTCTTCTCTCACAGTTTACTTTGCACATATAATAAAACGCCGATCCCCCTTCTGTTCTTCGCAGAGCAGCACAGAGATGATGTCTACCTGTTACTGCATAAAGAATAACATCTGTGTGGCCAAGCACTACACAGTCAGAGAAAGCATGTGTGTGTATGTGTGTGTGTGTGTGTGAGTGCAGGGCAAAGGAGAAAGAGAGTGAGTGCGGGAGAAAGAGAGAAGAGAGAACGCAAAAAGAGCAGCGAGAGATAAAAGACAAGAGAAAAAGAGATGCAGCTCAGCAGGCGGAGGGGAAAGTGAGTGCTCCCGCCGAGGAGAATGTGCTGTGAGCAGCTGCTCTCAGAGAGGACCCAGCACACACTGAGATGACATGCAGTCTTTTAAATGGATTGTACCATGTGCTGGAGGACCAGGGGAGAGGGGGGGGACGCTGTTGGACTGAGCTGCTCTCCAGCAACTCTCTAACTACAGAGCGTGCTGTGTATCCCACACCCTCTGGAGTCTGTAATGAGTTAGCAATCGGGGCTGTAATAGAGGAAAAGCACAGATTGTTTCTTTTTACTTCTTCCTCTCTCCGTGTCCCTGCACTAAGAGCTTGGCAGCAGTACCGGACCCTTTGACAAGAACTTGTCAAGCCCTCTATATATTTTCCCTCCTGCTCCCTTTTTCCCTCTCACTCGCACACCCGCTGTCTTTTTGTCTCTCCCACCCCCTCTTTTTTCATTCCATTATATATTCATCCCTTTGTCCTGGGAAAGCTCACCCCCACATTGGTGGAAGGGGAAGGGGGCTGGCTCAAGGCGCCCAAGGGGAAAACATTTCAACTCTGAAAGCAAACTTAGCAGAGGACAGAGGCTCTAATGGGCTGAGCACAAAGAAGAGAGGCCTGGAGAATTACAATCGAGCTTTGGCAATTGAGAACATAGTGGAGCTTTACATCTGTGATCAAAAACAGTTGGTAGGATTATATTTCAGCTTATCCGTGGGCCCAGTAAACAAACACCACTGCCATTAGTTCTTATCTGTACAGCTGTAAAATTCCATCACACACACAAAAGGGTTAGAGATGCGGGTTAGACCGTTCATCTTAACTTAAAACAAGCCTGAATATTGCTGAGCCATCACAACTTTGAATCTGCATTTGACATTTCATTTCCCAAGTACAAAAACACACCCTGTCACTGGCAAGAAACTAAGGAAGATGAGTAATACATCACTCAGACTCTGCCATACGAGACTCTGCTGATAACGGCTCAATGCTCATTGGTATTCACACAATGGGAGAGAGAGAGACAATCAAAGACAGGACTGCAAGCGTGCGAGACTGACGACCGAATGAGACAAAACTTGTTGGTTATACAGGTAGCTTGTTCACCGCAGCCTGCTTAAGAAGTCCATACAGTTACAGTGTCACAGATCAGATCATGTCAATGACTAGGCTATCAGACAGCGGCCCATCATTGTGGCCTCAATATTAAAACCGGCCTATGTCAACTTCAAGCTCCAGTACTCTCTAATGTACATATCGTATAAGGGCTGCAAGATATAACACTGTTATAAGAGATTTTTCTACTAGTAAGCTTTATGCTGAGGTAGTTATCACTTCCGCAATCGCTGGCTGTATTAAAAAAACTCATGACTATAGACCATTGCGGACATTGTTGCAAGTTAGTGAGTGATGACATTGACAGCGTTTTTGCTTAATTGTGAGGAAACACCTTGATTTAGGTACTAAATAGTAGTTCAATCATTTAGCCAACAACATAAACTATTTCAAATATTATAATTTGTTTGCTAGAGCAACATGGAATATCACAGTGTCCACAAGAAATTGAACTGAATCCCAAACCAATTCAAAGTACACTCAAAGTAAGATCAACATGTATCAACATCGGACTTCCTCTGAGTCATACAGTCAAGCACAGAGTTACGGCTTATGGCACACGTGAGAATTGATGCAGAACCAACAGACTAATTGGACTTAGGTTTTGGAATGTTCATCAGACAAAACAAGCAATTTGAAGACGTCCTCTTGTTCTCTTGTGTTGTTTTACCATTTGTGGAAATTTTATAGACAAAAGTAAAAACTGACAGCACACTAACATGCTCACAATGATAACATGTTGATGCTTAGCAGGTAAAATGTTTGTTCATCATCATATTGTAGCATGTTAGCAAGCTAACATTAGCATGAAACACAAAGTGCAACTGAGGCCGATGGGAATGTCTTTAGTTTCGCTGTTCATAAACCAAAATATTAGACAAATTAAAAATTTGACCTGATGGTAGTGAGAGATGAAAGGTCAGGGGAGCACAAAAGTTATTATCATTCATCCACTGGGCAACATAGATATCTGTACCAAATGCCATGGCAATACATCCAATAGTTGTCCAGATATTTCAGTCTGGTCCAAAGTGGTGGACCGACTACCTGACTGACACTGCCATTCCTAGAGCGTGGCTAAATCTCATTAGTTGCAGTTGTAGATGAAAGATTGTATTCTATCGTGCACTACTAGGACATACACAGTATCATAACAGTGCTCCTCTTGTTACATGCCACTGTTTGTTTTTCCTGCTTTCTCCATCTGTCATCTTTCTGTTTTTAGCCACTCTTTATCATATAATCTATCTGTAACGTCAATCACCATCTCTGCTGTTCAACTCTCAACTAATGCAGGACAATTATTACAGAGAAGATACTAGAGAAGACTTACACCAGCACCGGCATGTTAGGTCACATCACATGTGAGCAGATCATTATCAACGTCTAGACATTCACATCACTGTCCCCAATTAGTGCAGTGGCCCTGATTCGTAGCTGATTAGGAAAGGACAAATGTAGCACTGCCTGTAGTACAGGGCAAGGATTAGAGTCGTCTCCCCTTGTTCTGGCTTTACACAGAAGGGTCCTGTTATTCCATCTCAACTGGTTATCTTAAACAATGTGACAGCTAAGTCTTCCTTCATATGAAACCACAACCACAGTCTGCTTTGAGCCATGTAAGGCAAGGCTTTCATACACTCAACTGTGGAATGCACGGAAATGAATGATTTTAGGGTCAAAGGTCGGGAAGTGTCCCAGATACACATCAATAACCAGACAAATACTTTGAGGATGCATAATTGTGGCATGTCCAAAACACACAAAGTCCTCCTCTGTCCACACAACTAGACTGAAAGCATGCATAGTATGGCCATGGCAGAGACCTTAGACCAATTCAGGAACTTTGTTGACTCCCTTAAACAGTTCTCACAGCGGTGCTTCTATGGATTTGGTTCACTTTTCCAAACTTGGCAGAGTGTTTGTGTTGTTAGTTTGCTCACTTGTTTGAGGCTATTAATGGGAAGTTTAATTAAGTGTGCCAAGGGTGTGCAGTTAAAAAGAGGTATTGATAAACAGTCACCATGACTGTCTGCCTGGGTTAATTGAATATCGACTAATCCTCCTCACACGGGAATGCTTTCCATTTTTCCCAATAGCAAACTGATATAATGTCCTGCTCAACTATTTATACAGGTCTTATCAGGGGCCTGGGGAAAATATTCACCACTCTCTACTAGGCTTACTAATGTCCATCAAATACTATGAGAAAAAGAAAGCTATAGTGCTTGCCAGGGTGTGTGAGTATAGAATAGTTTTATGTGTGAATAGGAGGAGGTGTACAAGTGAAAAGATGAAAAATATATATTTAAAATTTTGTCATGTCGTCTGAATAATGTGTTTATTACTCCGTGCCAGGGTAAATGCACCCTTGAGCTGAAATCAACAACCATGTTTTATTGAATCATTTCCATCTGTGAGATGATGTGAGAGCAGGAAGATCCGTCAGAGTGAGGTGACACTCGACTCTCAGACCTCAGCAATGTGTTGGCTTTCACATCCAGAGGATCACATTTGGTGAGGACTGAGGGGTGATGCTAAAATTGAGTGAATTGTTGAAACCAAGATGTGGTGCAATCAGACTGGTGTTTGCAGGTGGACAAAAGGCAATGGGAATCCTGCAGGGTGTAAATGCATATAACAACCAAGTTGTGGCTGTCCCTTGGGACTGAGACGCATGAGTTACGGGAAAACAACTAACTAGAAGCAAAGTGGGTCACCCACACGCATGTCAAAGTGTCCTTGGACAAAATACGTCACGCATATCAATGATTAGTTTCCTTCTGATGTGCATGGTAGCCTCTCCCATCAGCGTATGAATGACATATTTACATTTACTCATTTAGCTGACGCTTTTATCCAAAGCGACTTACAATTGCTATATATAGGGAGCAAGTAGCCTCAAGTGTCACAGTGGGGGACTGAACCTGGGTCTCTCACACCAAAGGCATAGTCTTATCCATTGCACCATCACCACCTCTGTATGTACACATATAGTGTAAATCACTTTGAGTGGTCGGAAGACTAGAAAGGCGCTATACAGGTATAGTCCATGTACCACCTTTACTATTTGTTACCATGTAAGGTTCATGAGGGAAGGGCGAAAAGGACATGGTCCGGTGAGACAACACACCTCTGCGTATGTCACACCATCAGATACTTTTTATACTGTGTATACAGATGTATCAGTCCCTTAAACCTGCATGAATTGAATCTTTGGCCACTTGGGGGCAGCGCAACAAGTTAAAAATAAATAAATAAATAAAACATAGATGCCACATTATTAGCACCTAATAAAGTTAAAATGGCTAATGCGTTAGCAGGCAATGGCTAGGTTATTAGGTTTTATATGTCACAAAAAAATCTTTAAAAACAATTTCTGTAATTGCTCTTGTACAATAAATACATTTAATTTGATTTTCCAAATTAAAACTACTCATTTATGATGAGGGCAGATCTGAAATTGAAATATTTGGGGTTCATTCCATGGTCAAGTAATAACCGGCCTCTTTGCTAAATTGGCACAGAATTCTGCCACTAGGAATGAGGCCCCTTCAAAAATATCATCTCTGGAGGGCTTTATTACAGCACACTGCTGACATTCTGCTTGTTTATGTACTGCAGATAAATACTTTCGAAAGTATGCCTCATCCTCCATATATAGCAGAGCTGCTCTAAATGTAAACCTTCAAAGAGAGTAGTTCTGAATTTCTAAATCTCTGTATGTCAAACTGTTTAGTCTTCTGGGGACTGAAACAAAACAACAGGTTTCAGGAGATTTTATTCAGGAAATAAAGGCTGTCAAGGTAAGCACCAAACTGCTGCCAACATCAAAGTGTACAAGAGTTTTGATTCTTTACTTGTAGGCAGGTTAATTGGCACTGCATTTGGATTTAACTTTTGTATGTTCATCATCAGTGTAGTGTGTGTGTGTGTGTGTGTGTGTGTGTGTGTGAGTGTGTTTGAAACAGAGTTGAAAAACATGTTGCGTTAAAAGGATGACTGGAGGAGTTTGAGTGAGTGTTTCCTGTGCCACTGCACTACCTCTTGCTTTCTTTCGCCAACATGTGTGACAAACAAGACACTTCAGACAAAACTGGCCCCTGGTAGGCCGGATCAAATATAACACCGCTTTCCCACAGCAATAAGGCAGCACTGATGCTTTTGTACATGTGACTAAAGGAAATAATATGTGCTGATGTAATGTAAAAAAAAAAAAGATCAAGCATGAATTATTGTACTTGACAGCGAGTTAACACAAATAAAAAGACGGACACTTATAAGCTATAGAAAGCAGAGTTTCTGTCACATACAGTTCACTGCTTTGAATGTTCACACAGAGTGCAGATTTATCAAATGCAAATGTCACAGTTGGAAGAAAAAATTAGGTATTTATGTCCGTTCAAGTGACGGGGAGAGAAAGCCTTTTGCCCCCGAGTGGTGACACACAGGGACAGAGGGTCATTGATGGAGTAAATAGTGAATGGCAGGGAGCGGAAACTCAACTATTTCTCTTTGTCACTTTGTTCTTTCTCTCCTTCTCCATCCCTTTCTATCTCTCTCTAACTCTATCTCACTCCCCTAGCTTTCTAGTTAGTTAGTTAGGAGCATTATAATCCATGATGGTTTGGCTTCCCACAGAGAATTATCGCCTGACTCTGTTTTTTAACTTGTTATTTTGGTTTCACTTGCCATTATTTGTAAGTTTTATAAAAGAAATTAAAAGTTGTAGAGGGCCTGGGTGTTTTGTGAAAGAGGCATTCAGTATTCTAACTGCATTTAGCTGGAACGGTTTGTTGTACACATTGTTGGTGGCTCTTACTTATTTTGGTAATGCCTCCCTAAAGGGAAAAGCTCAGAGTGCAAAGAGTGCAAAGAATCATTCATAAGCTGATTTTTGGGTTTTGTATTTAATTTATTCTTGTTGCTTAGTTGGAGCTTCCCTAAACATTTATACTCTGAGAAACTGATTTTAACAAATATTATGTCCTATCTGAAACAAGATACTCATATGGGGTGTTTGTCATCCTTTTAAGCCAAGCTATCAAATGCACCTGTCCACTGTCCAATCAGCTTCTGACGTCGCTATATGCACTGTGGTCTTTAATCAATGAATGCTCATTCAAACCTTCAGCAGAATGCCATCAACAGGTTGCTGAACAGCAGAAAGCAGCAGTCCCACTCCTCATCTGTGGCTTGAACTCTGGCAGAGGGGTAAACTCCCATCCCTTAAGCTGGTATACAGAGAGGCTGAGATAAGACCTGGAGAGAAGCACCTATTATCTGTTGTCAAACCCAGCACGTCTGTCATCCAAAGTCCTCCCCAAGTTCCACTCCAACGCCTTGCAGCCATGTTCTTCTTCCATCTCAGATAGTCTAGTAATAATAAACAGTTTGACAGCCTCTCCACTTGGAGATAACGGTCGACAGGGTTGCGGATGAAACACGGTGCCAGAGGCCTTGATGAGTATAAAGATAAAGGTTGTCTGCAGGACTCATGGGGAATCGAAGGGAGAGAGGATGCAGGGATAAGGGGAGAGGGGAGGGGGGTTTGGCTATGATGAACTTCAAGACCTGCGGGATGGAGATGATGCAGTCTTATGATGGAGAATAAAACTACAAAAAAATGACATTCCTCCACTGTTTCACATGCCCACGCCTCCACCGAGGCCCATTTTGCTTCTTGCCTCATTTCCCCTCGATCTCACTCCTGCTCCCTGCTGGCTGTTTTCTGCCAGTGCTTCTTCTCCCAGTGGTACCCAGAATCCATTGCCAGGCCTCAGCCCATTATGTCTGCTCAATCTCACTGTGCCCTAATCATACTTTTGTCTTCAGATTTAAACATGCAGACAAACAGAGCTGAATGTTGTTGCAGTCATCTTTAATGACATGCAGATCACCATGACATCACAAACAGAGCTGGCTCTGATACAAAAGGTGCATGTTTTGCACGTAGCGTTACACACTCAGCTACTTTGCTGCTGTCTAATTGAGTTCCTCACCCCTGTCATCATTCTCTGCTCTCTTCTGCAGGAGGCACAATTACACGGTGATGTTGAGAGAATGAGAGATGTGCCTATAGCTTGTGGGGGAGATGAGAAAGATAGCTGACAGTGTTATAATAATCAACATAATTAAAGTGTCATTTGAATGAATCCTTGTAACATGGAATTGTTGGACTATTGGCAGCTTTATCACAGTCCTGATCCAAGAAAGAAAAAACCTACACGTTATAACTATTGACCAGCTGTTCAATAGAACAAAGGAGCTGTCTCTAGGTAATGCTACAAGAGGATTTCTCTCAAGGTAAAACGTTTTTTACAGCACAAGGAGAACTTCATTCTTTGCCAACCCTTCCTCCATCCATCTCTCTCTCTTTCTTTTGTCAGAGCAGCAGAGTGATTTTCAGAGGGCAACTGCAGTGGAAATCACCCTGACAGAGCTCTCCCTGTTGATTTATGATACACTTTTAGTTATTTATTGGCTAATCATGGCGGGCTGCTGAGAGCAGGTTAGAGTACACCTCCCAAGACAACTGGGCAAGCCTCGGATAAAGAGGCAGGGCTGTTGTCTGGCCTTTTCTGTTAATAACAGAAAGTGTTGGGAGTTATGATGAAGTTTTCAAGGCTAAAGAATGCATCTCCAATTAATGGAAGAACAGAATGAAAGAATATGATGTGAAGGAATAGTTTGAAATTTTGTGGGCGGCCAGGTGGTGCAGTGGTTAGCACTGTCGCCTCACAGCAAGAAGTTCATGGGTTCCAACCTTCGTTGTCCTAGGCCTTCCTGCGTGGGTTTTCTCCGGGTGCTCCGGCTTCTTAGGTGTGAGTAGTTGTTTGTATATGTGTCGCCTTACGATGAACTGGTGACCTGTCCAGGGTGTACCCCGCCTATCGCCCGATTTCATCTGGGATTGGCTCTAGCCCCCCTGCGACCCTGTACACAGGATAAGTGGTTGACAATGGATGAAATTTGACATTTTGGGAAATTTGCTTTCTTGCTCAGAGATAGATCAGAAGATTGATACCACTCTTATGTCTGTACTACAAATTAAAACCTACTTCCAGCAGCCTGTTAGCTTAGCTTAGCATTAAGACGCATTGGGAAACAGTTAGTCTTGCTCTTTTCAAACTAACCAAGTAACTGTAAAGCTCACAAATTATTCACACATTATATCTGATTTGTTCTATTAGTGCCAGTGGTAGGGATTTTCTCAAATTTAAGTGACCCAAGGCAGTGGACAGCATAAAGTAACCAGTGTCTCCCACACAACGGGTTTACTTGGGCGGGCCGCCCAGGTAGATTAACAGCAGCCCAAGTAAATTTGGCGACCCATTTTAAAATCGTTTTTGACTGCAGCGCTGCGCAGGCATATTCGCTCCGCACATCCTCTCACTCTGTCGCTCTTTCTCTCTCTCTCTCTCTCAAACACGGGCAACGGACCCGTCTGTCGGTTGAACGGATATCACAAACACGCTGCACAAATCTGTCCAACACAACGCTGTCAATGTTGGAGACCAATCTTCAAAACGGCAATTAGCAACCATGTAAGGAGCCTAGCTATAGCTATGTTAACTTTGGAAAATAGCTGACGAAGTTAGAACTGTATAACTGGTAACTTAGTCAATAGGTGTGTTCGCGATAACTATGGCTGACCTTCGCCGACTTGATAGATAGGGGCATAAAAACAGCGCCGTCAAGTCAGAAACCTCCGGTAGACTGCGTGAGCTTACTGTGAGCTTAGAACAATGATCAGGCCTTGCTCCCACGAGATCTAGTGACGCAGGTGTTATGCCGAATTCTACATGCCTGCCGTGAATTGCATAGCCGACACCTCACGGGAGGTAATGCTCTTTTATGCTGAGAAAAGAGGTGGATGCAAATCTCAGTAGTAGCCTACAACGCATGCATTCACTTTTATTAAGGTCCTTTTCAGACACTTTGCTGCTCACATTGTTTGAACGCGGTTAATGCCACATGTTTTTGCTGAATCTCAAACTTTTACTAAGCGTAATAATATATTAACGATTGTTAATGTTGTACCACCCGCCACAGTAAGGTCAGTCAGGCATTCTGTAGGAAGCACTGTAGCATATGCCATACGGGCCAAATACACTAAAGTCTGCAGTGAAAACACTCTGTATTTTAGCTGAGACCAAACTGCATCAAAGACAACCTCTCCCAGGTACACTGTAGCACTGCAGGCAAATAACTGACAGGTTTGGGGGGGGGGGGGGGGGGGGGGGGGGGGGGGGGGGGGGGGGGGGCTGAGCAGTGCTGAGGACAGATTAATCCATATCTGACGGAGAGCTGTTTCAGTACAGTGTATTGATAAGGAGCTTATCCCCTTGTCAGTGTGTGTAAAGGCACATCTGCAGGGCCTATTGATTAAGAGACTCATCTCACTATCATGTGTTCCCACTCCAGAGGACAGTTCCAATGAATAGCAACACTCACTCCATCACCTCTTTATTGCCGTCCTCATGCAGCTACTTTGTATGCACGCCAATACACTGTACACTTTTTCCAATTTCTTCACATCGACAGTGACATCCTCAGTCTGCTTCTTATCATAAATGCATATTTCAAGAAAGAAAACAGTAATATTGTCCAACTACTGTCTCAGTAATGTCTTTAAGCTCAACGTTTTTGCAAAAGATGACAAAACAAATCAAAACATTTTTAAAACTGACAACATAATAGAACGAAATTCTTGTTTTGTTGTTACAGATACAGTAGCAGTCCAGTGGCCACAGGAGAATTCAGAATTTTTTCAAGACCTACAAGCCGCAGGAAATGAATTACTTTCTTTGTTTGCTAAAGCTCATACTACAAGATATGAAACTTGTAAGGGCATGTTGAAAAATGAGCAACAAGGGAAGCAGAGAGAAAGATAAATAAGGCAGAGAAATGGAAGGGCACGGAGACAGTGCGAGGAAGACGAGGTTGGAGCCAAAACATGTTAAGTTGCGAAGTCGTTTATTATATTTCAGCATTTATCTTTGCGAGAGAGAGCCATGTTATCAGAAGGACTAAATTGAAAGACATTCAAGCGTGCAGTAGAGAGTCGGTAGAAGGAACACTGACGACCAGACCGGCACAAACTCTCTCAGTATTCTAGGCTTAGCATACTGTTCTGCATGGAGAGCCTTTCACACACATATATGCACCACACACAAACACACACACCTGTACTCACATACACATGCACACACAGAGATAGTTCAAACATTAAAATGCAAAAGCAATTAAACTGAAGCCACAACAGTGCCGAAGAAGTGCCAACCCAACAGTAGGACTTTGATTATTTTAATTAGAGCAATATGGCTGACTCTTAATATAACTGAAGGAAAAGAAGGATCATTTTCCAGACTGAAAACGTGTTTTAGACTATAACTACAGTTGGAGAATACGACTGCTTTACATTGCTTTAGTGCAGAAGGCCAATGCACTTATGCAAATGTATTTAGAGAGACAAACTGTGCTGATGAGATCCTTTTGTATTGTGTCTTTTATTTAATGGCTCCAACTTATTCTAATTGGAAATGTATGTGATTTAAATGTGTTTAATAAGCTGGCTCCTGCAGGAGCTTGGAACTGCATTAATCTGCATGCTAAATTAGTTTGTCTGAATCCAAAACTTGCCTGGCTCAGGGAGTTGAGCTCTTGTAAGGGATTATAACATTAATACTAAGATCCATGGAAAGCGAAACAATGTAATGTTCCTTTCTGTTTCTAAAAATTGTACATGTGGGCAAACTAATTACCATAGTATCATTTAACAGTCATGCTAAATAGATGAAGTATGTTTCCTTGCAGACATGTCCCTTTGTGTTTATTGTCCTTGGTGCTGAAACTGTTTGTTGTTGTAATTTGTTTGTGCATCTAATACACCTCTGTTTGAGTGCTTTGTATGTGCAAACGGGTAAACATGTCTTTCTGTATGTATATATGATTCCTTCATGGAAAGGAGAAGAAAATTAAAGCACACAATCAGATGAAGTAAAGAGGGACTGAAGCAGGCAGGCGAAGGACAAAAAGAGACTTTGTTGATCACCATAGCTTAAAGCCACAATCAAAGGCAGTTTGTTTACAGAGGATAACAATCACGTTGGATTTCAATTCTTCAAGACCTAAAAAACATCTTTCATTACACAAACCTTTGAAAGCTTAACGGTCCCCCTGCTACTCCCTGAATGGACATCCCATGCCTGCATAACATAAAACATAAACTGCAGATTAGGGAGAGAGGCTGGAGAGTACAGTGAAGAGCTTTTACACTTAAATACACAGGGGTTGGTACACCCTCTGTTTGAAATTGCATCACTTTGGATAAATATACAAAATGTTCTCCACCCGTAACCCGGCTGAAATGTATAAACTCTCATTCTAATGTCACTTATAATCCAAACAATGTAATGGAACATGCATTAAAGTAAATTATACTGTAAAATAACACCTATTACTTAACACCTATTATAACCTAAATCTACCCATTTTCTGCTACACTGTAATATTTTCTACCTTACATTATCCCTTTCTACTCAACTTCCCTAACTATACCACGGGGAGCCAAATA
>NC_060167.1:17953984-18006851 GCF_021292245.1 Micropterus dolomieu | reverse complement strand
GGGGGGGGGGGGGGGGGGGGGGGGGGGGGGGGGGGGGGGGGGGGCTGAGCAGTGCTGAGGACAGATTAATCCATATCTGACGGAGAGCTGTTTCAGTACAGTGTATTGATAAGGAGCTTATCCCCTTGTCAGTGTGTGTAAAGGCACATCTGCAGGGCCTATTGATTAAGAGACTCATCTCACTATCATGTGTTCCCACTCCAGAGGACAGTTCCAATGAATAGCAACACTCACTCCATCACCTCTTTATTGCCGTCCTCATGCAGCTACTTTGTATGCACGCCAATACACTGTACACTTTTTCCAATTTCTTCACATCGACAGTGACATCCTCAGTCTGCTTCTTATCATAAATGCATATTTCAAGAAAGAAAACAGTAATATTGTCCAACTACTGTCTCAGTAATGTCTTTAAGCTCAACGTTTTTGCAAAAGATGACAAAACAAATCAAAACATTTTTAAAACTGACAACATAATAGAACGAAATTCTTGTTTTGTTGTTACAGATACAGTAGCAGTCCAGTGGCCACAGGAGAATTCAGAATTTTTTCAAGACCTACAAGCCGCAGGAAATGAATTACTTTCTTTGTTTGCTAAAGCTCATACTACAAGATATGAAACTTGTAAGGGCATGTTGAAAAATGAGCAACAAGGGAAGCAGAGAGAAAGATAAATAAGGCAGAGAAATGGAAGGGCACGGAGACAGTGCGAGGAAGACGAGGTTGGAGCCAAAACATGTTAAGTTGCGAAGTCGTTTATTATATTTCAGCATTTATCTTTGCGAGAGAGAGCCATGTTATCAGAAGGACTAAATTGAAAGACATTCAAGCGTGCAGTAGAGAGTCGGTAGAAGGAACACTGACGACCAGACCGGCACAAACTCTCTCAGTATTCTAGGCTTAGCATACTGTTCTGCATGGAGAGCCTTTCACACACATATATGCACCACACACAAACACACACACCTGTACTCACATACACATGCACACACAGAGATAGTTCAAACATTAAAATGCAAAAGCAATTAAACTGAAGCCACAACAGTGCCGAAGAAGTGCCAACCCAACAGTAGGACTTTGATTATTTTAATTAGAGCAATATGGCTGACTCTTAATATAACTGAAGGAAAAGAAGGATCATTTTCCAGACTGAAAACGTGTTTTAGACTATAACTACAGTTGGAGAATACGACTGCTTTACATTGCTTTAGTGCAGAAGGCCAATGCACTTATGCAAATGTATTTAGAGAGACAAACTGTGCTGATGAGATCCTTTTGTATTGTGTCTTTTATTTAATGGCTCCAACTTATTCTAATTGGAAATGTATGTGATTTAAATGTGTTTAATAAGCTGGCTCCTGCAGGAGCTTGGAACTGCATTAATCTGCATGCTAAATTAGTTTGTCTGAATCCAAAACTTGCCTGGCTCAGGGAGTTGAGCTCTTGTAAGGGATTATAACATTAATACTAAGATCCATGGAAAGCGAAACAATGTAATGTTCCTTTCTGTTTCTAAAAATTGTACATGTGGGCAAACTAATTACCATAGTATCATTTAACAGTCATGCTAAATAGATGAAGTATGTTTCCTTGCAGACATGTCCCTTTGTGTTTATTGTCCTTGGTGCTGAAACTGTTTGTTGTTGTAATTTGTTTGTGCATCTAATACACCTCTGTTTGAGTGCTTTGTATGTGCAAACGGGTAAACATGTCTTTCTGTATGTATATATGATTCCTTCATGGAAAGGAGAAGAAAATTAAAGCACACAATCAGATGAAGTAAAGAGGGACTGAAGCAGGCAGGCGAAGGACAAAAAGAGACTTTGTTGATCACCATAGCTTAAAGCCACAATCAAAGGCAGTTTGTTTACAGAGGATAACAATCACGTTGGATTTCAATTCTTCAAGACCTAAAAAACATCTTTCATTACACAAACCTTTGAAAGCTTAACGGTCCCCCTGCTACTCCCTGAATGGACATCCCATGCCTAAACATAAACTGCAGATTAGGGAGAGAGGCTGGAGAGTACAGTGAAGAGCTTTTACACTTAAATACACAGGGGTTGGTACACCCTCTGTTTGAAATTGCATCACTTTGGATAAATATACAAAATGTTCTCCACCCGTAACCCGGCTGAAATGTATAAACTCTCATTCTAATGTCACTTATAATCCAAACAATGTAATGGAACATGCATTAAAGTAAATTATACTGTAAAATAACACCTATTACTTAACACCTATTATAACCTAAATCTACCCATTTTCTGCTACACTGTAATATTTTCTACCTTACATTATCCCTTTCTACTCAACTTCCCTAACTATACCACGGGGAGCCAAATACGTTTTGAAAGAAATGTCATTGCTGCCTGTATTATGTTCACCTGGAATGTTTTTCCATGTGGATGAAAATCAAGCAGCAACTATTTTGATAATCGATGATCGTTTTAGTCATATTTTAAACTATAATGCCAAATGCCGGTTCCAGCTACCCGGATGGGAGGATTTAATGCATTTCCTTGTATGTGGCGTTTTCATTCATCTTTAAATGACAACATTAAGTGAATTCAGACTTCGAACTTGACTCTGTGGGTGATTTACAATGCATAGCAGAAACATTAAGCCTCATCTTGCACCCAAAGAATGACAATTATAGCTCTTTTCAAAAGCACCTGACTGGCAGTTTATGTAAGGGTTGCAAGAGGACAAGCATCACATTAAAATGTCTTCTGTTTAGTTCATTAAAATACCATCTGCTCACTAAAACAATCACCTAGATTCATGACAGAGCAGAACTGAAAATTTTAAGACAGCGGTATTAGACGATGCATGATCATGCATGCTGATAGGCTTTCAGCTGCGATCCCTGGAAACACGTCCTCACTGAAGCAGTCAAACCGCAATAAGTGGAGCATCCAGGCAGTGCAAAGCGCTGCAACCAGCCGGCACCGCACACTGACAAATTCATACATGGAGAACCGCAGGACAGCGTAAGAGGATTCCGAGTAGGAGTCGAGAAGAGCAATCGTAATCATACTCATGAATACTAACAAGGCTGGGAAAGAACAGAATAGCACATTAAGAACATGATTCATTTCACAAGAAGTCGTACACAGCACAATCAAACCAACTGCTTCTATATAAATAATTGGCTTAGAGAAACATGCTGAAATTGGGTTTTCATTATGAGCATTTGTGTTTGACATTTTTGATCCTATTTCCTGCATTTACACTTAGCAACACTTCCTCAGTAAATCTTTCCATTTTAATATTTGTGGCCTCTTTATGCATTTAGTGTTCCCTCTTGTTCCCAGGAAGTGATGAGATGAAGCAGAGGGGTGTTAATATATGATATGAATATGGTAAATTGAGTGAGAACCATGCGGATTAGAGCTGAGTGAAGCATGATTTATACAATATCATGCATCCAGAGCACAGAGTAAACACATTTAAATGAAATAAATATGAGAGACCATAGGAGAATCCCCACAGATTTAAGCATTAAAGTTCAACTTTAAGGTGTGACTGCTGCTTCTCTAAGCATAGGGAATCATATCTGATAATGTGAAGGCATTGCCTTCTGACAGTAGCATTGAGTTAATGAATGAATGATTTTATTTGAGGATTATAAACAAATATAACACTGCACAGCATTAAATATCACAGAGAATGAAAACACACACACACACACACACAGATTGAATAAATTGTGTACCTAAAATAACTTAATTATCTACAGTCAATCTCATGTTGACTTTGTGATACAGAGCAATAACAATTGCTATGAGAATATACACTAGTTTGGTAAATGAAGCTTGTCTTGCTGTCTTGTATTGAAAAGGAGAATATTAGCAACTTTTCCTCAACCTTCTATAAAATATAAAACATCTGCGTGTTAATCAGTCATTCAGCCTGATGCATCCCAAACTCTTACTTTATTGAAACAAGTTTAAAAATCTGTCCTCAAGGTGAAAATATTTTGCTAGTTTCTGACACACATCCACATGTCGGGAGAATTTGCTATAATCAAATGTAATTTCCTCACTCTGTCGTGTTTCACAAAACTGACACTCTAACTAATGTCTTATTAAAGTGATTGTTTGTTGTCTTCACAGTCAGCAAACACTACCAGCACTGGAAACACATACAAAGAAAGACAAGCAGATCAAGCCATCGCAAGCATACACTTTAACGCAATTCAGTAAATCGTAAATAAATCCTCAACATTTAGTGCACATGATGGTGTGAATGTTCTCATCAATGATATATATAGGATCAGTATCCAAGGAGGGTAAAATCAAGAGCAACTGGACTTGGTTTACAGGTATTTGAAGACGTTTCACATCTCATCAAAGAATTTGATCAGAACTGAAGACCCCTCTTGGATGAGAGGTGAAACGTCTTCAAGTACCTTCAACCAAGTCCAGTTGCCCTTGATTTAACTCTCCTTGGATAACTACGACCTGGATGACTGATAATCAATACAGACATAGGAACAGTAAACATGTTAAAGTCACAGTAAGATGAACATGATTTTTTAAATATGATTATTTAACTGCGTAGAATTAGTGGAAATGGAAGTGAGGATAATTGAAACAGGAAACCACTGACTCAGGATTACAATCGACCCACCGAGCCTTAAAGTGTACAACACCGCTCCCAGAAATTAACCGAAATTGAGGAAATATATTGAATAATCATAACAAACCAAAATAAAATGCGGTCATGTCTGATGGACTTAAGCAGTTTGACCTAATCTGAGTTAGAACTATTTATACCGACCACATGGTGGCATACTCTTAACAGGGCAGCAGAACAGTGAATCACTGTGTCTGGACCCACGAGACAGGTGTAATGATGGGTAAAGGGTCTAATCCTGAGCACCAGTACTGAGGTCTGGTGGTCTATAACACCCTGCATCTCCTGAGCCTGATTTACATGGCGGCATTACAACCAGATAGCCTCTCTGTTGAATTGCATTTCTCCATATTACATGACCAGATTACATGATTGTGTCTCAGAAGACCATGGACACTGTATGGTTCACAATCAGATGGAGCAAGCTTCATGATCAAAAAGATTTAATTTATTATTTCTGGGTAATTCATATTGAATTACTGTATTTGTTTTGTTACCATCGCTAAAACATACAATAAAAATAAAAAAAGATTTAGTAAACTCTTAAACAGCAATGAAAAAATGTCACATATTGTCTCATTTTCTTATAAATATGTTATATTATTTAAATTTTAGTTTAAATTTTAGTTTAAATACAATAACAAGTCTTCCAATGTTGTAAGATTATTACAACTGTAGTTATTTTTTCTTACCTCCAAGGCTAATAGGTTAAAAATGTCAGGTTCCAACAGAAAATCATGTACATGCTATACATGATTGTGTGAACAAGATCCTCTCTTAAAAATCTCTATCATTAGTTATAATTATACATTACTGCTTCATACTACTTCTTTAAGTGCACTTTCTCCCAAATGTCTGATTCCAATCTTTGGACTTGTTCAAGCTCAAACTACAATATGGGCAAAAATGTTGATTGAACAGTATATTGAAGGGAATACTAGAGGGAGACAGACTATAGATATCTACCGAGATATAATCTAAACCTTAACAAGCCATTAAATTCCGAATTACAACCAAGAAAACAGCTGAATCCCAAGAGTTGTGGTATTTTTCCTACATTAATGAATTTGTTTTTGGAAGTTGTTTTATCAACACACTGAAGTAACTTAATCACAACTACAAACTCTTCTAACTATACAAAGGCACATCACATTAGGAAGAATGACAGAAGCATTTTACATCAGTAAAATTTTTCAAAGAAACATGAAAACGAATAGAGCTCCAAAGCAGTTGAATTATCAATGGCTAACTGAAGGTTGCGGTCAAATCAAAAAACCTGGACGTGTGTGTTGGTTAAAAAAAATGAAGGTGTGTGAAGCAGCTCTGGGCCAGATGCCCGCCTGGCCCGACTCCTCAGAGCAATTGCTTCTGGCAGGGAATCAGATAGAAGGGAGAGTCATTTATATTTCCTGCACCACCCCACAAGCTGTGGAGGCAGGGAGCATTTAAATCTTGTCTAAGGTCAACAGGGAACTCAATGGCTTTGATAACAAGAATCCCATCTTTGATTTCACACTCTTCTCACCTTTGCAGAAATTCTACCTTTGATGAGGGGTTGTGCAAAAAGGTTTTAAAGTAAACAAGACGAGGTGGATGACTGCGTATAACTGTGTTTAGGAGGCAGAGCTGACACATGGAAGAAGTTGAGATAAGGGAAACAAAAGGCATACCAATGTCGCTCCACTTCACATTAATGTCCCCACTCATGTCTGCTGTGTTTTCTCATGAATTATTCATTGTGTCCTGTGGAGGCGACTCCAGCAGCCGCACCACTAGGAAGCTCACCTACAGATGAATGCTAAATAATGGACTAATATTGTAGATTCAGATTCTTTTCTCTGAATGGGTCAAAACAGAATAAACTGGAAACTGGAAGGTGGGCTCACATTTCTGCTTTGAAAATCTCTCCAGGAACTTGAAGCTTTCTGAAGTTGGCAGACAAAGTCATAGGAGGACATGCAGCCACCTCTGCACCAATTCTCAGAATCCTGCACAAGCAAGCCAATCCAAGACACTTATCCACATCAGCCAGACACAAACAACCCTGAAACAAAGGGGCTGAAAAGAGTACAAACACTGTCTGTCACTCAAGGGGAGATTGACGGGGGAGAGGGGCACTTTCATATCACCAAAACTTCCACTGAAATTGAGGTGAACACCTTTGATCTGCAGAAAGATGCGTGTAGTGATCCAGATCAGCTTTGTGACAGTGCCCAGGGTTTCCATAGAAACATGCGCGCCCTGAACACACCAGACTTAAACATCCTGAACCGCATCAACAGATGGTTTCCTGGGAAGGATGAAGGATGATGAAGTCTCACAATCTGGCATGCATCATTTCATCTGAAGGAGGCCATATTGTCATCTTAAAAATATCCACAGTGAAAGTTTGATCCACTGAACGATACCACCGTTATTTACAGAAGTAGCATTTGTTTGATTGGATGAAGGATCACCATGTGTGTATAATAACGTGACGGGGTCTGGGAACAACGCAAAAATGAATGCCTCATGGCATTTGAAAAACAATCTCATCTGCCACATCGGGAAATATAAATCTACAGTCGCTGTATGCCTACATTCAGGTTTGCCTACTCATCAGCTGTGACAGATGTGTTTTAAAATCTTCTCTGCGGTCAGCTCCAACACGGCCATTTTTATGTGCAATCATCAATCTTTTTTGTTCCCCTGGTGTGGGTGAGTGGATAGAAATGTGGAAGCTGGTGAGGGACAACTACCGGCTGAAACTGCAGTTTAAAAAGAGCAACCCCAGCTCTTTGAAGTCCAGCCCGCTTCAGCTCGCACTGTAACGCAAAGGATGTAAAACTGGAATAGATGCAAAGGATTAGGGTTGGACTAATTTCTAAACAACAGGGGAAGAAAAAAATTCTCAGAATGAGGCAAGAGATGAAAGCTGTGGTTTCCTCCAACATATTCAGGTAATAACGGTTCTAACAACCCAAAGATACTTACAGAATAAAGACAGCCACATGTAAAGATGACTTTATAAAAGATAACCTACCTTTTCTGCATGGATTGGGGCTCATGGATACATTTCAGGATAGGGCGAGATTTTTGCCTCAATCCCTGGAACACCTATGTTTCCTAACTGTATCTCTTTCTCTGCATCAAATAGTTTATTAGTTCATAATGTACCATATCTGAACTGATCCATTTTCTCACTAACAGCTGAAGGATAACCCTAACCTCACTGGATCATTAATCCAGCCTTCCAATCTATTTTACTTTGGGCTCAGGCTCAAATTGCTCATTTAGTTCTTCTGTGGTCAATAATGAATTAAGGTAGATCTGCCAACATTGTAATTGAAATGACTAAACTGGTAGCTTAGTGCTTTGCCACAGTCATCTATGATTTCTGGCTCATATGAAACTTTTCAATTTAATTGCTCTTCACAAGTAGCTAAGCTTTCTTTTAAACCCAGTGACTCTATGAAATGCACATTGTATGAAGAGTGCTATATAAATATTAAATGTTAATACAAATTAACAAAGTCACGCAGGTTTATGCTTGACTTAAACTGTGGAAATAGAAATTTTGAGTAAAAAATTATAACAAGACATAGTCTACAGTCATCATAGCGGCTCTGTGAGGCATTTTTTTAGTTTCAAACTAAATGCTAACATCAGCCTTCTAACATGTTCAAAATTACTATGTTAAAATGCTAATGTTTAGCAGGTATTAATGTTACTTTGTTCACCATCTAAGTTTAGCATGTTAGCATGGATATGGCGCCGCCACAGTGGCTATTCGCAGCACTGCAATGTAGCCTAAAAAGCCATTAACAAAGAGATGTGTGAAAAACTTACAAGACACCCGTACTGCAAAAAAGCTTATTACTTTTATATTATGATTTTTTTTAAAGAGGTCATATTATGCTTTTCCCTTTCATAAATTTCATAAAACGAAGCCTTCGACACACACAGGGTGAAAAGAGGAGCTGCAGCAATGTGCAGTATGACAAAAATATAGTGTTTTTTGAAAATGAAACCATGAAAACCTGTTCTGGTACAACCCCTAAATAAGATTTTGAAGCTGAAAATGAGCATAATATGACCATTCGGTTTTACATTTGCAGAACTTTCGCAGAGCCTACAACAGAGCCAGGGATGGGCTAACGGGTATTTTAGTTTCTTGCATCCAGCTCTTATAATACCACTGCAAAGAGTTGGGGAATTTCTGTACTAAAATGTTACAGTCATTGTCTAGTAGATGACCGGCTGGTGGTGCTATATGAAAGGTCAGGGGATCACCAAAGCCATGAGGATTAATCCTCTGGGTGCAGTGGGTATCATGTCAATCCATCAAACAGTTGAGATTTTAGAAGCCAAACATGTCAACTTCATGGTGGCACTAGAAAAAGTAGGAAGATAACCAAAGACACTAGGATACATCCTCTGGTGACCATGCATGTCTGCACACAAATTTAATAGCAATTCTTCCAATAGTTGTGGAGATAAGTCTGGACCAAAGACGGACAGATCGTCATTGCCATCAGAGCCATGGTGCTTACAAAGCAGCCAGGTTTTCACTCTGTGTAAATTATTTTTGCATTAAAAGATGCAAAAATCAAGCGGAACAGAGGTGGACAAGGTCAGCAGATCAGCATTGTTCTGTTGCAAATTTTTCAATCAGTACTATAATTGCTTAATGTTCTCTGAAGGTAACATCTGGCCCACAAAGAAACAATAAATTATTCACTACCAAGGCCGCTGAAATCTCTGATAGGCACTCAGGTGAAGTACTTCTGTGTGTATAGACTCACACAGACCGAGTTTCTGAGGTGCCGCTGTGTTTGCGGTGACTGACCCGCACAGCTGAGTATTTGCTCTGAATTGAGCCACTCTCCCAGGCTGAGAAAAGGACTCCGACTTTAAACAAATAGACAGTTGTGAATTTTTAGAGAATTATGGCGAGCAATGTCTCCTCTGCCACGCCATCATCAGGACGCTATTGTAGCCCTGCTGACTCCTCAACCAAAGTAGCTAATGCAGTGCAACGTTCCACTACATCAATTCACAGCTTCCACACCCACCGAAATGCATTTGATTAGTCACCGCAGCACAGCAACGGGGACATAAATAATTCATCTGTGCAAGTGACAAATGAGGCAATCAATTCTGGGACAGCATTCAAAGAGAAACTATACAAATCCCCTCTAAATTAATTTTCTGCCTTTTATTGGCTGTGGAGTTGAAATTTTAATGCTGAATTCATCAGATGTTTTTAACCTGACAAACTAAACCATTTGGTGTCAGAAAATGTTCTCAAAGGATATACACAACATACAAAACATCAAGGTTTCTTGACCAACAGTAAGCCTTGGAGAGTTCTTTATTCTTTCAGATCAGTAGTAAAAGTTACAGTGTCTTGGTGAGTTGCCTTGCGTGAACTGCAAGAATAGCAGGCACTTTGAAATGAGAGACCAGACATTAAAAGAGAACTAATTTCATATTCCATCTGACAGTGGAAACACTACTCTCCATGAATGTAAAACCCTCTAGATGAGCCGAGCTCCTCTCTGTGGGATGAGATCACACTTGACTTTGACCTCTGAGAACAAAGAAATCTAATGCATGATCTGAAAAAAAACAATTATTTTGTCCGTCTATGGTGGCCTTGTTGATGATAAGGGGCCTGAAAGCTCAATCCTGCTGCGCAGACAAGATGAATTAAGTACTGAGACCAGGATTTGAGTATCAAATCTGAATTTGGATCATATCCGGGTATTAAATCTGAATCCTTTTCAATCTCTTATTGTGTGTCTAATTAGATTTAGCTTCCAACATTTTTAACTAACTAAAGTTATAAATAATTTAGCTGAAAGTTCCCCAATCAGTGATCATGAGAAGGCAGACACATCAAGTCCTATAAATGACAAAATGTGGTGTTTTTCATGCCCTCTAGGACGACACAATTTGCGTTATCTGATCTGACACCCCACCGAAGACTGGAGATCCCAATTCAGAACTATTAAATTGATCAGCTTAAAATATTGATATGATATGCAAGAAACTTTAACTGAGAGATTGTTTTGAAGTTGACCTAAGGCAGCCTGCTAGATCATTTCTCTAGAGAAGGTTAGACACTTTGTTGAACTACGAAAACAAGCAGTTCACTCATGGTTGTAGCACAGCATTACTGAGTGATGCTTCTTTTGCCTCATAAATGATCTTTGTAGTACCAACACGCTGCGATAATAATTCAGGCCAGGAATATAATGTCAGGCCAATCTCTACACGTTCACAAGAGACCAGGTATACTGAAACCATTTTGTTGTTTTACTGTTTATGCCAGTAACATATGTTTTAGTTTTATTACAAAACACAACAATGCTTCTAAAAAGCATCAAAAACAGTTCAAAACAGTCAGGGCTCTGTTTCAGAAAGCAGGCTTAACAAACTCTGAGTTTATCCCTGAGCTCTGGGTTGATTGAGTCTGAGGTGGGAAACTTTGAATTTTTGGTACCAGAACAGCTGATCAGAATAAGTTCAATCAACTCTGAGTATGTTGAGCCTGATGGAAGCGCGTGCGTAGGGATGAAAGTCATCATCAATGGAGCTCCGATACTACAATTCACCATGGCAACGGGTAAATAAAGTCAGAGCTTCCATTTTAATGGGGTGGTCTAGAATGCGTGCGACCGCGGACCCTGATAGGCTCTAAAACGCAGAAGTGGAAGGAGGATAAATGCGTTAACATTATTAGGCTACTATACAGCGTTGCTCAATCATTTACTGGACTTTCCTTAATGAATGAAGTGCTACAGCCCATTACATTCGATTTTAAATAGGAAGGCCATATTTATTAAGCTTTAACCCGACGGGACTACATGCTGGTGGCAATTGGCTACCTACCCAGCAAGCAATTTCACGGTTAAAAGATGTCTAATAGACACCTAAACAGAGCCCAGGCGTCTAGGCTAAAACAGGGCTGAATTTGGGCTGTCAGTGAAAGTTTGTTAGACGTCTAACCATAGCCCAAAATAGCCTACTCATGAATTAGACCACTATTGAACGGCTACATATAGACATCTAATAGACGTTGAAAATGGGTCTAGGCTAACAGGGCTGTCAGTGAAGGTTTGGTAGACGTCTAGCCCAAAAATATTCTAGTCATCAATTAGACTACCATTGAACGGCTACATATAGACGTGTATTAGATGGTGAAAATGGTTCTAGGCTAAAAAGGTTGAATTTGGGCTGTCAGTGAAAAGTTAATAGTCTAACCATAGCCCAAGAATAGACCAAATACACAGCTTTTGAATGACTACATATCTACCTCTAATAGACAACAGAATAGTGGTTCACAATAGTGATTGTTTTTACTTAAACATAACAGGTTCTCATAAATGGTAATCTGTCCAAACAAATTAAATATAAAGACTTTACTAAGAAAAAGGATTACAACATAGACAACTTAAGATAATACAACATGATGAAAATATAAAGGAATTATTGATACAATATTATTATAAATACAAATAAACAATTTTAACAACATGCGGTAATAAAAAACATAAATGAGAAAATAAATTGGTTGCTACATCCAAATCTAGATCTTCATCTAAGCTGCTACTTGATGTAGCAAGAGCATCAGATGGGTCTCTCAGTTGGCGCCAGTCTCTCGGGTAAATGGGATCCATAACTGTTGAATATGTAAGAATATGAATATAAGTAAACATTATAATTTGACTATGTTCACTGTCTTCCCATAAGACATGACTACTATCAACAAATTTAAATGAAAATATAGTATATTTTTAATTATCATACTAATGAAGGTAAAAAAAAATGTTGCATTAGAACAACCAAATAGACAATTGGGAAAGCTACTTTTATTCTTTTGAGAGAGCTATGTGCTGTGAACGTAAGTGTTCTGTTCTGAATATTTATTGTTGTAACATTACTTTGCTGACTATATGCTGGATAACTTGCAATAAATATTTAGTGTCAAAAGTCAAAAACTCATATTTTCATATCATAATGATCTAACGTTAGTGAGTAAAATGTGTGGCTTTCATTACAAAATTACAATAGGTAAGGTTGCACATGTTTCATGTTCACCCTCTTTGAATTCAAGAGTTTTTAAGGGCACGAGGAAACCTGTGGGTATCATGGAGTTAACGTTACAGTAACGTTAAGTTACACTTGCCTGCAGCATGTTAAGTTAACCACAACGTGCCTTACTATACACTGTTACCCGCTGAAATATCCCGGTTCCTACACGTTAACATATAATTTATATAAATAATGAAGACATGTCAAACAAAGATACTTACAAGACCAAAGTAAATGTCTTTTCGCTTCCAGTATTTGCAGTAAACTCTCGCCCGTTGCTTGCTTAAAGGCCGCCATCGTAACGTATCCCTCGTTTAAAACTGGCGGATGTGTTTATCGCGAGATCTGGCAACTCTGATGTATACTAACTTTCAAGTCTCGCGTTGCCAGTAGTCATGTCTCAGTAGGGCTACAGCTGCCATCTAGCGGTTGAAAATAGTAATTGCATCTTGTTTTAAATTAAAATGAAAGTGCAGTTACTGCAGTGAACGTTACAGCGAAAATAAAGATAATTTAAATGTTTCAAACGTTTACTTGCATTTGATGATATGATGTCACGCACCTCAACAGCTGCATCGGGTGAAAACTACATGTAACCTATTTGGTCTGAAAGAGGGCTACAGCCAAGCCGTTGATATTAGACCACTGATTGCCTCTATTTCGCCGGGTGGGCTAAAAGCAGACTACACGTAGCCTGTCCAAATAAGAGCTCAATCGTGGCTACAGATAGACCATGTCAATTTAATGACACTTAATATCGTGTAGATATTGACATTGCAAAAATAATGGGATATCAACCATCTCACGTGCTGCCAGGGCAAAAATCCACTTTTAATCATTTTTGACTTTTTTGACTAAAAGTGGGCTACAAATAGCTGGTCTATCTACGAGCTAAATCGTGGCTACGCACAGGCTGCACGTAAATCATGTGAAAGAAATGAAACAAAAAACTTTGTAATCACTGTAGACCTTGCTTAAATAATGTAATATCATACACATTACAAGTTATTTTGGCAAAAACGTCATGTAACCACATATAAAGTTATTGCGGCTAGAAGTGGGTTCATAGCCGGACTAAATCAGGTCTATAGTAAACCTAGACGGTGAAATGACAGCTATTTCTTGCTGTTATGAAAATAGCTAGCCTACCTACCATAGATTAAATATAAGAGACAGTTTACTCGTGAACCTGTGATTGTAAAGTCACACTCACACCCAGCATGTTAGCCTATGAATTATTTTTTGCAGTGGAAAATGTGTCTATAGGTTCAAACTGACTGTAAAGTTTTAGACGTTTATTTTACATTAATAAAATCTTGCTCTTTTCGTATTTTATTAATGCTGTAAAAACACATTCAGACTATCAGCAGGTAGGCTAATAATGGAAAAACTCACATTTGAACTTTATTTAGGCCTGTTTGTTTCAGCGGCACCACAGTCATCCTCACTCAGAAATAATCACAATGTCTCCAGTTGATAACCACGATAGGAATGTTCCAATCTGTGCGACTAGCCTACAATATGAAAGATTACTGTTCATTGATCAGTTTTATAGGATACATATTACACAGGGATTACTGCAGTAGCCTAACGTAGTCCACAGTAAGTGTTTTCAGTGCAACTGTCCACAGAGTCGCAGAGTTATACCTAAAGATGGACATAGATTGTATTCTGTGCTGAGGATAAATCCACGATGTGTGGAGATCTGTCCATACATTGACAACAGATTGATCATAAGAGCGGTCATGTTCAAGAGTTGTTGTCATGTCAAGTTTGGGGGGGGGAACTAATAGCCGATATAACTTTCAAGTGCATTAAGATATGTGCTTTGATATCGACAGAATGAATGAGGAAATGAAACTTTGTCAGACAGCCACCTCAAGCTCTGCAGGAGGGGAGGAGTCAGAGAGAAACTGACAGTTTTATCCTGTGAACCTAACCTCTTCCCGAGGAGGTTAGGTTCACAGCATCAGTGCCGGAGTTACTGATCTAGGGATTATCTGATCTCGCTCTCTGAAACAGAAAACCCAGAGTTTTCCTCATCTCAGGTTTAACATACTCAGAATTTTCACTAATCCCACTTTCTGAAACAAGCCACAGGTGTCTTCAGCTTCAATAATTTGTCAATAGCACTAAGGAATAACAGGAATATTCATATCTATAATTTTGCACCTGGCATTTCCAATTTCAGAGTGGACTTGAAGGGAAGTTGTGTTATGTTCTGCCTCATGGCTGATCGCTGGTGAACAGGGTTAGGACCCAAATGCACACACGGAGCAGGTAATGTTGAGTTGGTGAGGTTTATTCCCAAAAAGGTGAAACTTACAGGTGGTTAGGTGTGTGCAGTCCACAAAAAACACAAAGCACAAAAATCCAAAGTCCAACAAAAGTAACTAAATCCACGAGAAACACTGAAAACTACACAAAACATCCAAAGATCCATCCACAATGAATTGGCAAAGAGTGAAAGACAGAGAACCACTAAAATACACAGGTGAGTGAGAAACTAAATACACGCAGGTGAAACCACTAAGACAATCAAGAACAGGCACAGGAAGTAAAATAAGACAAGAGACACTAAAACAGGAAGTAAAGCTAACTGAAACACACAAGGAACTATGTCACAAAATGAAACATAACACAGACATAAAAAGTAACTAGCTGACAAAAAACCTACAGAACATAGAGACAGTAAAACAAGACTAGAAAACACTAATGAACTCATAAGTAAACCTGACTAATAAACAAATGACCAAAGTAACACATAGGCCTACTACAGAGAAAAGCAAACACAAGAGCAGGGAATGAACACAGAAACAAACACAAAACATACCTAACCAACTCAAACCCGTGACAAGTTGTGATATTACGTTGTACTCGCAGGATTTTTTACTAACCATCTCACTTGTTCATAAAACATATTTGTTGTAATTTGCGGCATTTATCTGAACTTTCATTTTCATTTTCTCCTTTTCAGTGTGCTCCCTCTCAGCTCCACCTTTTCTTATTCTCTCTCTTTCACTTTCATTCCACTGCTCCCAGAAGCCGAACAGAGACTCCCAGTTTGGGACAGAGAATCTCTCTTTTGGATATTGGCTGTAGTCTCGGAGTAAACAAATGTATCGCCATAACAACTGTCAGTCACATGTCAGCATCCCTTGCTGATCTGTCTCGTCCTTTTGACAGTTGAGAGCAACAAGCCCCCAGCTGACAGGGGCCTCCATTTGGCACTCCTTCGAAGAAAAAACTGGAGAACATGTAAAGGTTGTGGGTGTACCACCTGACACAAACAAGGCCAACAGGCAGAGAAATCTGTCATGCTGACTGGTGTCTGAGCGCTTCACTTAACATGGAACTACTGGCAAACTTATTTTTTTCCAAGTTCAACTTCTTGGGGAGATAATCGGCACTCCGTCCACGGCCGAGGTTCCCACTCATCCATCACCTCCCAATGCTATATTCTTGACAAATACAAAAAACTGACTTGGGGCTAACAATCTTTCACTCCAGCTTGCATAACACCGAGCTGAGGTGAAAGAAATGGCCTTTTGTTGAATTACCTTCCCTTTAATCAATGACACTGTGTCGAGAAAAAAAAATATCTCCAGGTGAATGGCGGGGGGGGAACTCCGTATCCATCATGATGGTGCTAATGGATGACCCAAATGCATCACTGTGTCAAGATTCATCAGACATTCATCAAAATGTATAAGGAATATAAATAAAAGCACAAATGGTAGCAACACTATAAAGATGAATTATTATCTCATCTGAAGCAGAAAAGAAAGAGGAAATAATTTTATTACTTTGGAACTTTTTTTAAAGCAAAACATGCTAAAACACAATTTTTTGTTTTGCCTGTAAGACAAAAATTCCTTGGATGTAAATACAGCTGAGATCTTTGCACAAACAGAGGCATCATGGACTATAAGGATTAACACGGAGAAAACCCAGCCGTCAGTTGTTCACAACATTGCTGAGGGCGCCAACGTTTTCACATTGTAGGACTGGTATAGTGAGAGGAATTCATGGTAACTACACTTCAGTGGACAAACATGGGTCAAAAATGAAATCCTGCAGTGTAAGTTGTTGTTGATGATACATTCAAGACCCGTAGCCAGGATTTTAGAAAGACTACTAAGAAAATTTTGATTAGAAAAGGAAGTTTTATGATTTTTTATTGGATTTGTCATTGCTTTATTCATAAAGTTTAGTGTTTAAGTTTATTGTCTGTAAATATTATTTCCCAGCATGACAGCTTAAATTGTGTTTCAAAGCCTTCCAAACAGTACCAACAACACAATTATAGTATTGTATGAAAATGTAAACGCAGACCTCTGGTTCTGCCTTGTATGCATTTATGGTGTCTTATAAACCCATCAGAGCTGGGCATAGTTGTATTTATGACACAGTTATAAAACGGTAATTCATTTATCTGTCTGTTGGCTAAAGACACAGTAGCTGAAAAGTGACAGTTACCCTAAACAAGTCAATTCCTGTTGAGCCTCGCCAGACTGCACAGAGCAATCTGTGTGAGACAGCATTGCTTCTGTAAACCTTCTTCTAAAAACACTTAAAAAGAGATCATTATGGGGAAATTCCTCTTGTAATACTTACTGACCTGTCCTGCTGTGTGAATCTGGAATAGGGATGAAACGATTACCGGTTTAACGGTAAACCACGGTTATTATTACTGTACACATTTTAATTACCATGATAACCAGGTAGGGTTAACCATGCTATTATAATCTCACGGCAAACACTGTCCAGCGTCTCCCAGACTCAGGCGCGCATGCGCAGAATGCAACGTGGGTTTGTTTGGGTCAATGACAACATGGTGGAAGACAACGCTGCAGAGATTTTTCAGTCACTCTGAAGTCCGGTCGTCTTTTAGTTTTTATGAGAGTGCTGAGGGAAACTTGATTGAAGAAAATAACCTTACAGTGAACGTAGGGTGAGTTAACTTTTAGCTTTGGTTTGTCTCTCTGACTTGCTAACAGCATATAAACTGAAGCTCTCAGTGTTGCTGCTCTTTCAAAGACGCTACAGGTTGTTCTGCTGCTGTGTTCGTTGCGTGTTGGCAGAGTCTATTCGTCCACTGCACATGATAAAACGTTACGCAGTTTAGTCAACCAACCAACCAACCAGTTTTTATGCAAACAAAATGGCAATTGCATTTGTAGTTTTCAATATAAAACTTGTTGAAATGGTTTCAGTGTGTGTATCAGTACATTTTAATATTTTTACAATACCGTGATAATACTGATAACCGTGATAATTTTGGTCACTATAATCGTGATATGAAATTTTCATACCGTTTCATCCCTAATCTGGAACTCTCTGTTATCTATCAGTAAGTATTAGTAATTAATTATCTGTCCCAGTTGAATCACAGTAATATCTCTCCTCCGGGCTATTCATTGTTGAAATTCAGTTTAGGTTTTTAAAACATAAATATCATCACACAAGACACATTACTCATGCTGTTCATATTGTATATACTGCATATATCATATCCACTTACCTCCTGTATGTAAAAAACAGTAATATATATATATATTTGTAGACAGTAAGAAATTTTTCATCTATTTTGTTGTTTGTTGTACACTGAGAGTAATGTAAAACCGAAGTCAAATTCCTTATTTGTCCACACATAGTTGGCCAATAAAAGTGATTCTGATTCTAAATATTGAATGTAGTCTGGGATGGCAGAGGCTATACCTGAGCATCCATGAGCAGATGTCTCATCAGCGCCATTGACTTCTTTAAGGTGTCCCTCTCTCCCGGGATGAAGGTCTCGTCCTCGTCAGCCAGGCTACAAGGTCTGGTCACCATGAACTGAGCAATCTGGTCGTTCAGGCTGTTGAGAGACTGGACCGCTGCAAAGGAGCCAAAAGAGAGTTGGGTGGGTGAGACGTAGAACCACATGAAAGCACATGCTACGGCACAGAAACACAAGCATTCATGACGGTCGATCTTTGGTTTCCTCTGCTTCCATGTAGGCCAAGGAGCTCCAAAGTTTGTCTCCTCTCTCTCTAAGGGGATTTTTGAATCAGACTTGTGTGATTTCCTTTATCCATGGCCATAGTCGAGCAGTTTCCATTGTCCTCCCCTTCAGAATAATCCCTCGTTTGGGCAAGCGGGGCATAATTAGGCTAAATCCATTACCAAGACACAGAAACTCACATTCAACCCATTATATAATCATTTTTTATGGAGACAGTCCCAGTAATAATGTCTATTCTGCTCAGTCAGAGGCTACATCAACACAATATGAGGCTTAGAAATGTCTTTGTTTCTTAGAGTTTGCTCAGAGGTCTCCATTAAGCTCTGTGGTCTGAGCCCATGGGTGGTACTGTAGAAATGTCTGATCAATAGTGAAAAATGTCACTTAAATATACAGGCTTCAAACCAATGAGTGATAGAAGAGCATTTATCAGAGCAGCCCTGCAGATGTGGAAACTAACATACAGCTTATAGTTATTTACATGATCAATTCTTCTTTGGATCCTTTAAGTTAAAAGCAAACAGTAGCCTGCCAGCGGGCCAGAAATTACTAAACTCAACACATGGAGCCAAACACTTCTTCAAACCCACATCCGTTTATCTTAAATTCAAGCTGAGATCAACAAAACAAGTTTGTGATTGACTGATTTATTGATTGACTGATAAAAACCTTTATTTACACAGGGAAAACTTAGGGAGAGCATGCTTACTTATGCAGGAGTGCCCCATTTACAGGGATATACAAATAATAAGCGTTTAGTATAAGAACTAGTTACATGGTAAAAACACAACATTTAAAAATAAAACAAAAATAGCTAAAAGAGTCAAATAACTGACAAAAAGGACAAAGATTAAAACATTCACATTCAATTTGTGATTGAGGCAAATTGTGAGACACTTATTATTGTGACAAGTTTCCAAAAATATTAAATATGGCAGGTTGAATTTTTGGGGAGATCTGTGCAAAATGAACAGAATATTTCCATTTGACAGAGTCTTGGGTTTGAATAGTTCACTCTGGTAATCTTAAAGCTTCAATGAAGATTTGGAACAAGCAGATACAGAATATACAGTATATGATACTGCCAGTCAGACAGTGTGGACTGAAATTATTTTTCCAACCTTAAAATTATTTAAGGGGAAACAAAAGGTGGAACTGTATGTTAAGTCATAACTGTTTAGACTGTGTAATGTCGGAAAAGCCAGGAAAGAGACAGATTATTCAATCTTTTCTCCATCCAATAGTCAAAAACCCAAATTTTTTAAATTTGTATTGAAATAAAACAGATATAAGCAGTAAATATTTGGCATTTTACCTGATAAATTACCAAATTAATAAGTTATCAAAATCATTGTTGATTAATTTTCGGTCAATCGACCAGTTGTGTCAACATAAGTCACCATGGAGATGGCATGTTTGAAGGAGGTTAGGACACACTTGGCTTCGAGTCAAGCATCACTTTCTCTCAGTGCCAGTGAGCAGGTTGAAAGGTCAGTTTGGGGCGAGAGCGACTGAGGCAACGTGTGACTCACTGACCACAGCCAAGGTCAGCTTTTCAGCATTACGATCAGCGATTTATGGCCACACACCTTCCAGCCTTGTCTTGAACTGCAACGAGCATGGCGAAAAGAGGCATGTTTACGAGCACACAGCAGCCCTGCAGGCAAAGCGGCGTACATCAAATGAGCGCAGGGTGGGTGGGTGGAAGAGGGGGGATAAAATGTTTACAACAGTGCTGACGATTGGATTCTAATTTCACATTCAACATTTACAAGGTGTACCTCTCTGCCCCAAACTCGTCAAGTAATGGGCACACTGCTGCTGAAAATGACATGCTGTCAAACTTGGAGAACAGACACACCTTCTTCCCCTCTCTGCTCCACTTTCAATTTTTATTCAGTCCATTCTGTCACACACTGTGATACATGATGGAGAAGACAGGTGGCTTTCTATAAAAGAAATGTTACGTTGACCATCCTAAATATGTCAACACACCATATCACAATAAAAATGCCACTGCTCCTGGCTATAAAGCCATAAAGCATCACAAAGATATGACAGACACAACACATGATGTTGAATTTTGAATTTGTTGAACGATTTGTAATAACTGCTTGCTTCTCACTCATGAAATTATAACAAATGCTGATACTCTTCTCCAGGCTGCTGACATCAACGTCTGACAGCTGTGAAGGTGTATCTTGCATTTGCAAGTCTCCAACACCACCTGCAAGTTTAAAATTTGTCTGGTTTAAGCAAACCAGATGAGGCAGCAGCATGGAGATGATTGCACCCCAGTCCTCTGCTGAGAATATGTAAGTGAGGAAATGTGAAGCCATGTATTCACACTGTTGATCAGCTACAATAGCGAGTTTAAGAATTCAAAATGGCAAGCAATACAAGCACAGACTTCATAAGCAGCACATCCCCACAATGAGGAACATATTTAGGGTCCTAGCTACCCAATATGATCCACTGGGACTGCTAATTCCCTTCGATGACCCAAACCTCCCTGCTGACCATCTGCAAGCCTGGCGAAATGGGAACAAGAGCTCTCCAACCTCAGCAGCATCACCTTTCCCCGACGTTATGTTCACTTGAAGATGGACAATAAATTAGGAAGAATCATTTTTAAATGCTTCACCACACGTTACATACACCTAGACGACCTTGCTGGCCTTACAGAGGTTCATAGCCACGCGAGGGCCACCATCTGAAATGCTCTCTGATCAGGGAACAAACATCCGTGGTGCAGAGAGAGAGCGGAGAGACCTGTGTAAAATTGAAGCCAGAGCTACAGACAAGACTGGTAGATCATCAGATTTTCTTCAGGGTTAATCTAATTTCAGTGGCACATGGGACCGTGAGATTAGATCGATGAAGAATGCCCTCTGAGCGGTCATTAGAAGTCAGTTGGTATCAAAAAGATGTCTTGCTCACAGTTTTGGTGGAGGTCAAGGCCATCCTGAATGCCAAGCCCTAGGGAATACATCCTCCAGCATAGCAGACCTGTATGCAGACCCAATATGCTACTCATGGGGCAGCGGGACGTAACAATACCTCATGTTACCTATTTAGCAGAGCCACTGACCAGACACCGCTGGCACCATAGTCAGACCATCCTCGACCACTTCTGGACTCATTTCACACACCAGTATCTCCCTCGCTTTAAGTGGCAACGACAGGTGGATGAACTTACCTTGGTTTCTGTGGTTATGATATTGCTGCCACTTGCACATTGGCCTGTAGGTCGGATTGTCAAACTAATACCAAGCGCGATTGGGCATGTCAGGTCTGCCGAAGTGAAGGTCTAAAATCACAGTATCTTCACCCCCGTTGCTTGTCTCATTCGGCTCCCTGGCATTCCAGATAAAGATACTCACGGGGGCGCCTGTACCAAATTCCCTAGTCAGGCATAGTTAGGCCAGCCTATAGTGGTGGTATAGTGGACATATCCTGGAGTCATGGTATGTGTACATTGTATATGCATTGCACAAATTTGTTGTTAATTGTTAATCTTTGTTGTTGTGTATTTTTATATTGTCAATTTATATATTTATGCATACAATACTCTCTTCCGTTGCAGTACGTCTGCACAACACAAACCCGGAATAATGCACATGTAAATATCTGCGACGTTGTTCTTTCTCTGCAAATAGTTGTATTATTTTTCTCTATTCTTTTTATTATTCTTATATAACTTGCATTGTCGATTTCATATTTATATATTTCTACATTTATTTATGTCAACTGTATGTTTGTCTACATGTAGCACCTTAGCACCAAAGCAAATTCCTCGTATGTGTAAAACATTACTTGGCAATAAAGCTTCTTCTTCTTCTGATTCATGAGAGAAGTATTGCTTTTTAGTATTGTTTTAACCTGTTTACTTCTTACACAATAAATGGTTTGTGGCTCATATGTTGCACTTCAGATTGTGTTATATTGTCACAGATCATTTGTGTATTGCGTTTGTAGACATTATGTTAATTCTAACTATACTAATTGATATACCTAGCAAGCTAGACACCATGACAGGTTGGATGCTATTCTTTGGCTATACCTTTCTTATGAACTTACAGAACCCATAGATTTATTATATTTTCATTTTAACATTGACCACGCGATTCATCATTCATTATCAAGGTACAGTGTTAATTTGTATTGAAGGGAATCCTCTTTTGATACTGTGTTAGTAATTACTCATAGTCACTTGCATATAGTTACTATAATGTCCACTGACAGCATAATTAATATGTGAAATCAAACTATTGGCTGTATATTTAATTCTAATGCGGTTGTTATGCTTGTATTGCAGAAACCATATCATAAGCCCAACCTAAGTTGAACAGCATAATCTGCATCCATGTCATCTCTTGTTCTTATCAAAGCCCCCAGCAATTCATTATAGTCTCCACACAGAATCTATTGTCTTATTTATTTCCTGCAACATTTCATAATTAAATCCTTTATTCTAATATGTGCATACAGAGGATCCCCCCATCAGGTTCGTATTTCTTCACATCTGTATTTTTGATGTAAATGTGTACAATAATTTAAATCAGAGGGATATTATATTTTTTGTGAAGCACCCTCCCACACACAGGTGGTCCAGTGCTGCTGGTGACTGCGAGATGTGGACAGCTCATTACAATCTTTGTAGCCGCCCACAGGAGCAAAACAACATCAACAAAGAACTCTAATGAGGCATGTTGGTGTTTTGTCAGCCTATACTGTCCTTGTGAAAGGAGAATATAATGTGCATGTAAAAAATGGTTGATGATGGTTGTTAATTTGTGAAATCACACACAATATTATCATGGGAGGGTTTTAATGCAGATGTGTGGAATACAGTAAAATATATTCAAATGAGTTCAGTCAAGCTGTCCTACTGGGAAGTGCGATGACAAAAATATTAAAATGAGTCTTTTGCTTCTGCTCACTTTGCGGGCCAACAGTTACAGTGACAGTAGCCAACCAGCTACTGCCAAGGCAATTTGAGGACGCTCCAAGAGAACTATACCCTTTGAGCCCAAAAGGCCCCCAAGTCAGATGAAAGGATGGATGGAGTCTGTGAGAGGGTTAGGAAATCCCAAGACAGAGAACTCAGCTACATTTCAATTACACCAATGCCAGATAAATAAATAAATCTTGTTGCGGGGAGGGGGACAAAAGCCTGTATTGAACCTAAGCCCGGGCTATAACACCGTCTCCCACTCAGGATTGAAGCTGAATGTTCATTATACGCCTTGGAAAACAGGCCACTGTAAAGCTAACTACAAGTTTGTTCAAACGAGGGGATTTGGACAGATCAATTATAGCTCAGCAGAGTTTGCTTTGCATAGAAATTACTGAATCCCCCTCTGTATCTGACAGTATCAACACAAGCCTGTAATTTTGTTGTCTGCTTCATTGTTCTGCATCACTATCTGCAGGAGGGGTCCAAATCACCCGCTGATAGTCTGCGTGTTGCAATTCCCCAGAGAAATTGGACACTTTTTCAAAAAGGATTACTCTGAAAAAATACCAAAAAAAACAATCTTTTTTATCTTTATGTCAGGCATGCACACATTCCATAAATGGTGAATATTTATACTTTACTCAAATGTTACGCTTCCACACTTCCTGTAAAAGCATTTGATCCTTTCCCTCTGGCTAGTGTTCACTAATTTCTGATGCTGAGCAGATGGAGGCTTTTGTGTGTGCAGAGCTTTGTCTGCCTTTATAGGCAGAGCTGGGAATATCTGTGAACATGGAGTGCATAGTTGTGACAGTGGATTTAGGAGATTGACCTCCCTGGAAAACAAACTTCATTGGGACTGGGTTTCTTTATGTCGCTATGTTCCCCTAGAACTGAAGCTCTGAAAAATCAGGGAATCTACCCAAAACAATCAGGCAGACAGGAGCTGGGGCAGACTGCCAGGCGTCTCTTCTCTGTCCACAGCGAGTGAGAGGATCCCTCGAGTGCACATTTCATTCTCATTTCCACAGTTCCCATGACTCAACGGGCATGTTTTGGCTTGTTTAAATACTAAACTGTATCTGATATAATCAGATCTGCACCCAGGCACTTAACTCAATTCAGCCAGTTCCAGAGAGAAATATCACACACGTCTATTGTACACACTTGTTGTATCCTGCTTTACTGCATGTAAGCAAGCATTATCCAACTGATGGCCAATGAACAATTATGTTTAGTGTGTAAAATACTGATTTATGTCCTTTATAGTACATACATAATACATACATTTAACAGACTTTAGATTGTGTTACTAATAAATCTATCAAGAGTATCATCAAATTGGCTGAGTTAACTGCTAAATCAACTCGTCAGTTACTGTACTACACGTTACAGCTGTCTTTAATACAGTAATAAAATGAGTAAATCAAACAATAAACTGAAATAAAATCTCATAACAAGACTAAGAGTCTAGAGCCATGCTAGCAGCGTTGTGAGGTTGCTCTTAGTAGTGCTTTTAGCTAAATGCTAACATTTACAATGACAATGCTAACATGCGTCTAGCAATTGTAATGTTTACTATGTTGACCGTCTTATTTTAGAATTTTAGCACACTAATATTAGTTAATTAGCACTAAACGCAAAGTACAGCTGGGGCTGATAAGAATCCCATTAGTTTGCGGGTATTTGGTCATAAACTAAGATAATGGACAAACAAAGAAATTCTGATGGTGGCGCTAGAGGAGATGGGAATGAATGCACCCATTATCATGTCAGTCTATCCAATAGAAGCCAAGACATTTCACTCCAAACCACAAAGGTCAACCTCATGGTAGGGCAATAGGAAGAGTCAGAGGATCATAAAAGTCATTAGGATTCATTCTCAGTGGACCATGAATGTCTGAACATAATCCATGTAATACTAATAGAGATATTTCAGTCTGGACCAAAGTGGTGGACTGACTCACCGACCATGTTAAAATATATTACATATATTTAAGTGTTTGATACAGTATAGGTTATTTATGTTATTTGTCAGGGACAGTGAGCATTAATCAAAAAACTTGTTAGAGTAAAAGGATGTTGGAAAACACCCTGAATAATGATGTTTTCATATTACATATAGTATACCGTATACTTTACATAACATATTCAACATTTACATTATATTTGAATATATAAACATAACAGTAGGTTCTCCTGAGTGTAGTAAACACTTTAATTCAAACTTAAAGCCTTCATGTTATTCATTTCCAAAAACTGTTTGGAACACAGTTTCAAGTAATGAAGTGGTGTTTTATTAGGTATGGGATACAGCCGCAAATTAAATAAACTACTTTGCCCTTAAACAGGTTTTTAATTTTCTTGTCTGCTAGTCAGTTTATTTAACAAGTGAAAGCTGTTAAAGGTAAGACAGTAAGAACCTTGACGGCAGCCTGGAGGAAACCATCTTCACAATGAGGCCTGCAGGGCAGGAAAAGTTTTCAGCTCTCCCTGCAGATTCTTCCCTCTGCAGTTCCACCAGGAAACACAGAATCAAAATTTTAAATGGAACAAGGAGAGTAAAACCTTCCTCCTGGTAACACATTTTAGAATATTTTTCCCATACATCCCAAAACTGCCTTTGCTATCCAGATCAAGTATTCAATTAACCTTGCTGTTTCAAGTCTGTTGACATATACACAAAGTAATTACACTACTTACAATGCAAGAGCAGACTAATTAACTCCAAGGCAGACCTGCATGTGAATTAAAACAACTCAAGGGAACAACTCTAACCATTTAAGTACAAAACCTTTTCAAACCACCACAGGACACCATGTAATATGTAGCCTCTTAAGATTGCAGACGGTAGCTTGTTGACATAAACAGATGACAGAAGATAAATCTCTCTAAAAGGTGTCCCAATAACTATTGGGACACCTCAAATTACACCCACATGTGAATGTTGAATATCTTGTTTCAAAACTTTTTGAAAGATTTTGGAGCCTCACTGCAGAGATTCTCCTCCCATTCTGCCACAAGAGCAATCATGAGGTCGGACACTGATTTAGGGCACGGCACATTTCAAATGATCCCAAATGTGTTGGATGGTGATGAGGTCGGGGCTCTGTGCAGGACAGTCAAGTTTTTCTCACCAAATTTTTGAAAACCATTTCTTTATGGCCCTCACAGTGGTATTGTTATGTTGAAACAGCAAAGGGCCCACAAAAAAGTGTTGCCACAAAGTTAGATGCCGACTACTATCTAAAATGTCATTATATGTTGTAGCATTAAAGAAGCAATTAGCATTACACTAGGGGGCCTACCCCAAACCATAAAAACAGCCCCAAACCAAAAGTATGTAAGCATGCAGAAAGGGTAATCCACATGCTTTTGGACATATAGTGAATAGCAGTGCAAAAATCATTCTCACATGAATCTCAAATCCTTATAATATGATGCAATTTGTAATTTGCATATCTGAAAATACCAGCTACTGGCAAACAGATCAAACACTCCTCTCAACTCGGGACTTTAATCCTTATGGTTTCGCTCTCAACATTCCGCCACATAATCTTTCAAGATATCTTAGCACAATCTCTAATCTACAAATGCAATATACATAGTTTATGGTTCCTATTGACCAGTTCAAGAAAGGTCATAGCTGAGGTAAAAGATCCTTTAATTCCCACCAGGATGGAGAGAGCTACATCTCACTGTGCCAACCAGCGCCGCATTAGACCATGAAGCTCCACTGTGGGGGCAGAAAACTGCAGGAGGGATTTCATTTTGCCCACAGCAACATTGCCACCACCTGGTAGCTTTGATACATGCTGCAACTGAATCAAATGAAAATGTAAGTTACATTTTCACTTTCCTTAGCTGTCTCGCTGACCGTGGCCTGAACGGCTGCAAGTGTGACAAAGACATGTACATACACATGTTCGACCCTTCAAAACATCGGCGACTGCTTCCACTAAGTGACATCATTGAGTGACTCAGAGAAATGAATCCAAAGCATTGCACATTTAAAAGGCTAATTTAGTTAAATAATTGATTAAAACATCCATTTTCATTCATATTAACCTTTCATCTATATAACAACTTCACAAATTGCCCTTTTAACAATAAAAACTTTATTATCTCCAAAGAACAACAAGATTTATCACAAGAAAAAGGTCATTTCTGATCTCTCCAAAAACCTGTTAGTGATGTATAATTAAAATATGGTCCTTAACAGATGAGAGAAGCCAGGGTAAAATTCCCGCCACTGATTCTGCATAACTTTGATCAGTGTGCCACCTAGTGAGAAGTACAAGAGATCATCAGGGAGTGATCCAGGTTTCTCTTTCTTCCAGTCAAAGAGTTAGGGAAAACAAATCTCAGGGGCAGTGCTGAACCTTCGGCTGAACATAAAAGCCTCCAATGGCCCTTTGATAATCTGCCTGAGGCCTCCTCTTCAACGCCTAATGAAACCACTCGGAGAGGATTGTGACTCTCGCTAAAATTCCTCCGCTCAGCCAACAGACACACACACAGGCTATTAATTTAGCTTTTTTTAAGGTAAGGAGCAGCTTCCCTTTATGTCAGGTGTAATGGTGTGTGTAATGGCAAAAACGACAGGTAAGTATCTGCTTTTACAAAAGGTCAGGGGTCATGAGATGGACTATTTGAATGATTTAAACTGATTCTCAGGGTTTAAGGTTAATTAATGATTGCTTCCATGCATCTTTTATAACAGCTTAATTCAATTACACAGCAGGAGCAGGTACCAGCAGCACGGAAAGCAGTGAAATCCTCTAACAGCCGTACATAAGTTAGAGAAACAAATCCACCCTCGGGTCTTCTTACATAAGAATCCTTTGTTGTTGTTCAGTGCACTCCAGGAGTCACCGAGTTTTAATTTATTTCACTGGTATACCCACTTTACTGCCAACTACCTCATCTACTCCTACATCAGTTAGGTACTTCAAATATTTCCCCAAATAAGAACGGGCGTGTACATGGCGCTTTGAGCTGTGGGTAAAAAATGTAGGTTGAAAAAAACAGCATTAGTGTCAGCGACAGCAGCAGAGGAAGACAAAAGCTTACTTTAAACAAAACATGTCGCTGCATTGCGTCCTTTTAAGACTACTGTTGGAGAAAGTTATTCCTTTCGTCTTATACGATCATTCTCAGTCTGAACTTCACAACTAGCAGAGCCACTGCTAGTTTGTTGTAGCTGTGCTGCAAATATCTCAACACAGGGTCACAATGTCATTTGGCATTGTATGTATGTATGGGAATACAAAATATATGGCACAAAATGGAACCAGGAAGGGAAGGGGCATCGCTAACAGCCGTTTTCAGTGGCAACCACAAAGCATGAAAATTAGCTTAAGGAGAAACTTTGAAGATCCAACTGGCAGACAGAAGAGAAGAAATCTCTCTGCATCAGCTAAGGAGCTGAAATAAGGATCTTTTCACAGAGTCAGGGTAAACACTGCTTGTTAGAGCAGACCTGTGTGAGCTCAAACATGACATTTCAAAATCCAGAGGCTGCACGCAGGAGTGCCTTTCGAGAGCCGGGGCTACAGGCAGCACCGGTGACAAGGCTGCAGCCAATTAGGACTGTTTGTGAGCAAGTGCCTTTCTTTCAGGGGCAGATGAAAGTGGGTCAGAGCCACAGTGTATCTTTGTACCGCAGCACAATAGCAGGTAGCACACAACTCACAAACTTGAAATGAGACAGATGGGGATTTAATAGCTGAATATCAACATTACTCTAATATAGGATGACGGTTCTGAATCCATTATGATTATCAGCCACTTTGATGCTCAGACTTCAATTTCAGGGCAGGTTTCTAATAGTAGATGAGCTACTCTGAGGTCAGACTTCAGGTATTATCACTATCATTCATTAACACATTTCTGTGCAGGTAAACAACTCTGAGTTCAAAGGCACGTCAATTCAAGATATTAGCAAGTTAGACGTTCCTGTGCGGAGAAAACTTGTTGCCGCCATATTTCGTGGGCTTTTCCATTTCCATCTCACATCAAACACTCCAGAGCCGAGCGCTGCTTAATGATGCTAAGCATGTCTCTCCAAGCACACGTCTGTGGAGGACAGCTCCGACCAAGATGACTTCACAGTTGTGAGGTGAAAACTACTTATATAACTGCTGGTCTGATGCGGTTGTGAACCAGGACGAAGCCTATGCCTCTGATCTGCGGTCTGTGTTCAAGCCTCACGTTTGGTACAACTCACACACGAGGGGTTAAAGCACTTTAACTTTAAAGCTATAAAGGTCGAGTTATTTTAGGTAACATAAATTTTTATAAGTCTGTCAAATCCTTTAAACCCTTCCTTTTTGGTTAGTTTGAACTCATGACTGCTGGTTTGTCTTTTCTAGTCAGGTGTCCCCTTGGCAAGATTATTTCAACCAGGAGAAATGAACTGAAAGACTAGAAGCTATTAGAATTGTTTTTAATCGCTGAAACAATTAATCAACTATTCACTTTGAAACTTAATCAACTTTGATAATCGATTAATCATTTCATTTTCCAAGTAAAAATGTGATGGCTCTAGCTTCTCAAATGTGCGGATTTGCTGCTTGCAGATTAGACAATAAAAAGAATCATTTTTTGCAGCGAGAACATGTGTTTGATATAGTGTGCACACAACAGGAAATGTTTTACAGGTGTAGTCACAGCTGTCTGGTGAACTAGACACTGGTGACGGCAAAAGGGTGAAGAACAAGTATTGATTGATTGACTGATTGATTTGCCGCCACTGGGGTAGTTCTACCCCAAAAAGTCATTAAGTACACAAATCTTAATGTCGTGTGTAGATTTATCTAAAGTTACAATTTCAAGTAACTCTATTACTCATGTGTGTTGTTTTTTGTTTTTTTAAATTGTCTTCTTGTCATATGTTTCATTTTGTTGTATGTGATCATGTCTCTCATTAGTACTAATTATAAAAGACAACTTGAGGTAGAGGGGTGGAGGTGGAGGCACAGGACAAAATTTAATTAACTCAAGTGAATAGCGTGAATGCCCACAGTCAGCTGATGTGAATGAAAATGAATCGTAAGAGTAAGCATGAACTTATGCTAAGCTTTATTTTTCAGGAATGATGCGCCAGCAGTTTGGGAAGAGATGAAGCTTTGCTAGTTATCTTACGTAGCTTCTAAAAACTCACTTATCAAGATGCTAATTGCCAGGCCTAATTCTTAACCATTAAAGTCATTTTCCAAGAAACATTTACCTTATTTTTCTACCCACTCTGTAAAGCCTTACTCCGCTGGAAATAGTGTGCATTATTTTTTTTTGCAGTGTGGCCTACGTAGACTGGCTTAGCATTTAAAAAACAAGGTCAAACTATCCAGTCTCAAGGCATTATTGTATTTCATATTGTGTTTGTGTGTTTAAATTGGTAAGTAGAGGATGTTTTTATCCTGGGATTGAATTCTGGTGGCTAAAAGGGCAAAAGTGAAGACTGTTGAGCTGTCCCCAACAGGTGCTGCAATGTATTAGGAGGGGGATGATAGTTATAATGTGTACGGACTGTCATTCATACCAGGGACTCTGAATGCTTTGCATCGGTCTGAGTCGACAGAAGCATCCTCACAGCGTTGCAGATTTAAGTAGAATTCACCAGAGACATTTATAAGAGCATTACATGTTCTACATTGGACCTCAGTGAGGTGTTGGCTCTGGTAAGTTGGTTTCAGTAACAAATCCCCAAACAAAACTAGCAGCCAGTGTAATGTAATATTACAAACTAGTGACTCTTGATTCACTTTAAGACGTATTACCAAGAGGCATGAGTACAACGCAGGCATTGAGCCTGCTATCACTGTGGTGGTTGGCTGCTTGGTTCACACATGTGGACATAAAGACACACTCGTTTCACAACCTCTTTGTAAACTCCTTCCTTCAGAATGACGGCGTCTCCTCACTGTGTTCTACAAAGAGCCTTTTCTTATGAAAAGTTGTTTATCATGAGCTCTGGTTAATTCAACGCTCTTGTGATCTAGCGACTTGAATTAGATTCAGCTCCCCTCTGACATCCACGCTCTGTACACATCTTAAGAAACTCTTGGCATTAAGTCTGTTCCTCCCTTTGTGGTATAAATTGGTAGCAAAGAACACGTACAGTCAAGCTTTTCAACTCGCGAGCATATCTGATTTAAAGTGTGTGGGTTCAAACACAGCTCTGCTCATTAGCTCTTACACTGTCAAAACTTCACTGGAGTTTATGTACTTTAGGGCTGCTCCTTCTTAGCAATAATTTATAGCGATAACCTTTAAGAACTACAAATATGCAGGATCTATATTTCTAAATAGAGGCATTTTTGATGGAAACAAATGGCACTGTTTGAACTAAAAATATATGCTTCTGTATGTTGTTTCTATGCAGGATAAGCGGTTGATGATGGATGGATGGATGTTGTTTCTGCTTACACACAGGGAGTCAATCCAACTGAAGCTCTCATTGTAACACTGACGTACACACAGTGTGCACTGGCACTCTTATCCATGCACGCCGTGCCCTGCATGTTAAAGAGAACAACCCGGGAGAATAGGCTATATTTCATCACCACAGGAGCTTCTGCACTAACTACTGATGCAAATTTATACAGACTGTCGGAGCACGACAGATTCTCTTTAGGATTGCTTTCTGCATCACAGTGCTGTAATGCAGAGAGTGATGAGAAGTGGGCTGTCTGATGGAATAGGATAGTATTTACAGTCATGCTGAGCTGTACAACAAGGCTTGAACATTTTTCAATTCAAATCCTTATATGTTAGCTGCAGAAAGGTGACAGTTTTTCAGATTTACAGACTTTGAAATTTACGTTCTACGAATATAAGTTTTGTGCATCGACTGTTATCTTCTCCAAGCCTCCCTCACCTGCTCTCTCCATCAGCACTGTGAAGAATTGTAAGATGAACACTGGTGTTTTGGGAAGCGGCTCATGTGTCTGCAGAGAAAACAGTGTAGCTAAGGGGTTTATGGCGGGCAGAGAGAGGTAAAAAGAGGCCAGCAGTACTGGGCACGGTGAGGCAGATGTGCAGAGTCAGCAGACACCCAGGAAGAGGGTTCAATAGCACAGAAAACTCTGCAGGGACGTGAACAGCACAGCAGAAGCTGTTCTCAAGGTGTAAGAATTCATTAAGAACATTTATCATCGTAGCATCTTTTAGTGGGTTATGTTTTGCTGTCCTGCACCTGAAGTTGAATACTCACTCACTTCATGTACACCACACATTCACACAGTTACACAAAACCCAAGGCGCCCAGATGGACAGGATTAGCCCTGCTGTGGAAGCTGCTGTTGTTCCTACTGTAAACTCTCTCCTGGCACACAGCAGATCGAGCAGTGACAAATTTCGCTGCTTTAAAGTGTTGGAGATGAGTGACTATTAAATCCGGGAGATGTGCTCACGGAGCACACTGTATTCAGCTTATGTGCATCCACTGAAAGTTCTGCAATAACCTCACTTTTCTATGAGTGTGTGTGAGTGTGTGTGTGTGTGTGTGCGCGCGCGCATGCACGTGCATGCGCCAGAGAGCGACAGAGAAAGAAAGAGGCACAACAGTTAAGAATGCAAGAAATTGCTACAATCCTTTGAAAAACAGTGCTGCAATGTATGAAATGCCTTTGAAGCACTTCGTCTTCAACAAATCCAGGAGATACAATAAAACACACTGACTTTGGTGAAGTGAAGAAATAGTTTGGTTTGTGACAAAATAACATTCCCATCAGCCTTAGCTCTACTTTCTGTTTAGTGCTAATCAGCAAATGTTAGCATGCTAAGATGCTGAACGTAGGTTAAGCATTAGCAGTATATTAGCATGCTGATGTTAGCATTTAGCACAAAGCACCAAAGGGTTAGCCTCACAGAGCTTCTAGTACAGCTGTAGAACAATGGCTTCTTCATCTCTCCTGTCACACATGTTTCTAAAACATGGGTGTACCCATGACCTAGTAGTCTGAGACGTGTACCATAAAATCGCAACATCCCTGTTTTGATTCTAGCTACGGGCCTCTGTTGCATTCTTTTTCCTCACTTCCCCCTACTTGCTAATACTAAAAAATAATTGAATAACTAATTATAAAATGCAAGAATATGTGGGACATATATATATCTAACATGTAGGAAGGAAGGATTTGGTAGCAGTCCATTCTTGGGAGTTGCTGCTACATTCCATAAAACCAGTCTGTTAGGAGGTCCATCATGCAGCGCAGGTTTTTCTCATACTACTCTTGCCATGTTGTGAGTAGGAGTTCATGAAGCTCAGCATCTCCTAAACACAGTATTATCTTTAGTCAGTAAGGAACGCCCCTGTCAGTCAAGGAGAAGATGTTGATCTCCAGTCAAAGAGCAGACACTTTGACTCAGAGAGAAAACACCGAACTAATGCAGTCAGCGAACTCCCATCGGTTTATTGACCACCCTGAGGGTAAAGTGCGCTAATGAAGATACATGTGATCGCCTGCCAAATCGTACCAGAGGAGCATATGCAACTAAATGCAACAACTCAATAAAATGTAGCACACCGCTATACATTAAAGCTTGTATATTTATTTTAGCAAAAATAAATTACCTCAAACTGGTACCAGCAGATTATGTAGAATTACGCAATTGGGTAACTTGCCCGAGGCTGTCACTGTGAGTCGGGATGTACTGACTGACAGACACGTGAGGTCTGCCACTCTCAGCTCTACTGGGGATCTTAAATCCAATATGGAGATTAGGAGAGAAAGGGATCTAAATTAAGCCTGCATCTACTCTGATGGAGTGATTTTCAGTGCTGCTGGGGATACCCAGGGACTAGGATCAATAATGTAAGTGAGAATATATAAACCAGTGTGAGGGACGTATTGGGCCAATTCAGCAGTGGCCAGAGATTGCATTTGTATATTTAATATATCTGATTGGACTTTTTTTTATCAAGAGAAAGAGAAGGAAAGTTTATTATGTCTGGCATAAATTCTGTTAGCTCTTATGGAATTAGTTTCAGCACACACCTGCACCGAAAATTACTCAATTAAAGAAGCACTTTAAAGCGCCTTTCTCTCTCTCTGAATTATATTACTATTAGGTTCGATGGCCGGCAGCCCGGGGTTTAATAGGTATGAGAGCGTTGGCCATGAGCCAGCACCTTGAACTCCCCTGAGACATCAGGATGGCTCTACCCATGAGGGAGACAAGATATTCAGAGTGAGAGGTTTCTGTGGACCTCCAGGACTACACTGCGGACAATCTTACACTGCATTTAACCCTGTCACATCCTTGTGGTCCAGTGGAGCAGAAAGGTCAGGGCACGGACATTTGGGCAGGAGGGAGCAAAGCCTGAGCATGCAGGGATTTCTGCAAATGCTCTGATAGTGCACATGAGGCTATATTTTTCATGTTGCTGTAAACCGTTATGAACCTTTTGTTGCCGCTAGCAGTTTAAGGGCAAGAAGTGGGACAAAATGTTGGTAGAATTAAAAGCAAAGATGAAGAGGAGGGAATTCACCCTGTGATGAACACAAAGGCATTCAGGATTTAGTGAATAATGCATGTAGTTTTCAGAAACAGCCGTTTCACTTGTCATTTGCTCGGGGCAAAATTATAGTCGTAGCAAAGATGCCCAAATGAAAAAATGCTGTTAGGACAAGAGGATACTCTTGCTACAGTTTTGCTTAAATATGTTGTCAGTGTGAGTATTAGACTAAGCGTTTCACACTTCTATTGCTCTGCACTGAGGGAGGAGGGCGTTTTATCTCTGAGAGGCTGCAAATTATAGAACACATCTATAATTTTAAGATGCTGCTGTGCTTGTGTACTAACAGCTCTTGTTCTCATCATAACTTCATTTTCTCACAAAGATATCTGTTTTTTCTTTTTTCCATAAAAGAATGTCAGTCAACTCAGCACAAAACCTAATACATCAAAACACAACAGCAGCCTAACTGGAACTGTGATTTGCATATCTGTTAGATATGCCCCTCTTGCTTGTGCATCCACTCTGACAGCTAACCCGTTCATTGTGGAACAATCAAACAGAATTTGCATGAGGCAGAGAGTGTATACGCATCGCACCAACACTTTCATGAGGCGTTTCATGATAAAACCAGAATTACTGCCCCACGGTCCTCCTCCAACCAGTTAAGTTTACATCCATGTTTGTCCCTATAATATATGTAGTGAATCCTTGGAAGAAATTGAATAAAAAAGTGTATTTATTGACTAAATGGAAGGTATCACTATATCGATAATACATATGTATGTTGCCAGTGAATATACAATGTTGAACTGATTAATGAAGGATTGTCATAGATGTGTTGCAGCTGTGTAAAGGTGGATTCAGCTACACAACGTGTGATGCTTTTGTTTTCTCCTGGCATTTTTAGCCTACAAAGCCTCTCTGAGCTGTAGGTGAAACTCACTCACTAACTCACAGGATCACAATTAGGTTGGCACACTCCAATATGATATTTGCAGGCACGTGATTCTGAAGACGCTCAAAATTCAGAATGAGGCAGGAAGTGAAAGGCAGAGATGAGACAGACGAGATGGAGCAAAGCCCGTACTGTGTAGTTTTTGTTTACTCATAGTGTTGTCCCAGTCAATGTTTGTGAAATCTGGAATCGCCTAGTTTATTCTTAAATTGTGGCAGGAAACCTATTTAGTGGTCATAATGACCTTTGACTCAAAAGTGTCACATGTTCAGTGTCCAACCAGCTCTGAAATCTGATCACAGTCTCCCCTTCTGTTCTTTAGTTATGGTGTTAATTGATAGGCAAAAGATTTGTTTTTACAGGTCATTATGATAACCTTTGACCACCAAAACCTATTAAATCAGTTCATCTTTAAGTCCAAGTGGACGTTGGGGAAGGGGGACACACGGTAGCTTCGTTTTAATCTTGATAAGTTGCAGAGATGCAGCCTCTATTTATTAGACAGTGTAACTTACACTGTACATTAGGGTTGGGTATCCTTTGAAATTTTACGATACCAGTACCAAAACCAGTACCCTTAAAGTGATACCGATACCAATAGAGTACTTCATTCAATAACTTGCTATTTTTTGTTGTTGTTATGGACAAGCAAGGAGATCCATTTCTTTTTTCTTTTTTCAAAAACCTGTTTAAAAATATTGAAATTGTATCAGATTGCTCATCATCCTAATTAGGTCAACCACAGAGGAAGGAAGACAGCTTGGGAGTTTTTTTTGTATTTGAATGAGAGAGGAGGAGTGAAACAGTTTAGTGACCACATGGGTTGTGGAAAACAAATTTAAGTTCAATTTTTCCATACGTTTGTTGAAAGTCAACCACGGAGAATTATTTTGTTAACTTTCAATTAATAAACTGAATTGAAAGATCTCTACGAGTGCTGTTAACCTTTAGTGGTGAGTCGCAAACCTCCTCTAAAAAAGACAACAGTAAGAAATAGAAAATGAGTCAGGAGTCGGCTGAACAAGTCACTAAACTACACTTAAGAGTCTAAGAAGCAAACAGAGGAAAAGAGAGTCTGCACATCTAGCTGATCACACAGACTACATCTGATATCAGCCGCAGCTGCAGCCGGAGGCTCAGTGAGTAAAATCAGCTGATGGCTGCTGCACCATAAAAAGCGTTTAATTGATGTGATGGAACACAGCAATCGATGGTGAAAAGTGATGTGACTAGCAAATAAAAATGCATAGAACAGTGTTAAAGGATACCAGAAGATGAAACCAACGAAAAGCCAAGCTTGTAGAGATAAACTTGCAACAGTGACAAACATGCCTGAAACCGCAGTCGAAAGTGAACGGGCTGTTAAAATTTGGCATGGACTTACAAGCGAGTGCAGGCACATAAGGGAAAAAAAGAGCCGTGCACTTCTCTTTCTTTCGGTGTGTTGCTTGTGTGTTTGGCTGCAAGAAAAACCATACAAATAGTACTTTTTTGCCACGATCCGTTTACAAAAAGTATCGAATGAAGTACTGGTTTGACTGGAGATGTTTGGATACTACTCGATACTGGCCTGTTTCAGTCGAAACCTTAAACGTATCGCTACTCGAAACCCATCCCCACTGTACATTAACAGCTAACTGAGGCTTATTGTTGACCTTTTTCTCTCTGAACGCCTACCAACCGACAACTGCATGCACGTTGCGGATCCTCACAGGTCTATTTAAAAACGATATAATATTCGTGTGGTCATCAATGGTAATAAATGATCTGAACAACCCGCAAGGTGCAGACAAGACGGTACAACACCAGCTGTAGCTTCGAATATTCAGGGTCAGCCCTACTGTCTGTATAATGCAATACAGTACAGAACATGTTACTTAAAGGGTTTCAACAAGAACTGAACATTATAAGAACATAGGATTTATTTCAGGACTGTTGCATCAGAATGTGTATATTTTATATTACAGTTGTAGTCTCTCTTTATACTGTTGATAATCTAATTACAACTCCATCCCTATATATTTTGATACGTTTTCTGATTTATAAAACTTTTACACTTTTATTTTGAAGGTTAGACTGGCTCAGCTGTCAGCCATGATGAGATATGACTCTCCTGCACTGCCACACCCTCGTCTTGTTTTACCTCCCTTTTATACGGTGATGCCCTCCAGACAAACTGACCCGGTCAAACATAGAGTACAGTACTGTGAAAAGTGCCTGCACACCGATTAACACAAGATGAAAGAAACAATATGCAAACATTTGAGTACATTGCGTTACACATTATGTTTGGCTTTTCCAGTGTTTGTGTTCTGTCATATCATTTGCATACATCCTGAGAGGGTCACCCACTCTGCTTGCTGGGAAAACATGTAACCAGAGAGACACACGGCCAAACAACAGCACCACAAAACCACTCGTTTAGTAAAGATGCTTCCAGCATTCTGATTGTCTGAAGCAGAACATTCATCAGGGCCCTACAACACTTTAACAGTAATATGCTCTTATAAACAGAGTATTAAGCCCACAGATACATTCAAAGTGCATTATTTATAAATGGGTGCTCTTTTGCAAAGAGGAAGAACTTCAGCAAAGACAACAACAAACCACTGCACCGGATTATTATGTTTATCATGACTCCACATATCAAACAGGGGAAATGAATCCAGCCTGCAACACAGCTTATTAAGAAACCTATGTAAAGAATAGGGATGAGCGAGTACACCATGATCTTTATGCGTATCTGTCTCTACACTGAATTATCTGTATCTGACTCTGAAAGGGTGGGGCTTAAACAGGATGTGGGCAGGATTAACTGGAAGTTGATATGGGTTGACTAGATGTTGCCATATTAAAATTAGAGAATTTACAAAACAGCCTCAGAATTCAGCTTCAGAGCACTGTTCTTCATCATAACAGTAAGAACTATTTACGGAACAGGGCTTTTTTAATGTAAAAGTTGCTATATTTATTGTTTATTAGAAAAAAATACTGACACATTTTACTTTAAAGATACACATCCTCGTAAAAAGTATATTATCTGTATCAGATACTCTATTTAGCCAAGTACTCGCTCCACCCAAGAAGCAAGAATTTTCCAGCACAGGAAAATGACTGATGTTTTTGATTATTAGCTACACAAAGTGCTGTCTTAGCATCGTTGTTGCTACACTTGCTTTGAAACGCCACTCAGCCATTACTCTCCCCAGGTGGTAATGAAGGGAAACACAGGAACCTAAAACCGACTGGCAAAGTCAATGTATGGGATGCAACTCTAAAGGCAGTTTTATTTTGGTTTCTGCCCTGGGCTCTCCTCATTATCCATCATAACACTGTATGAAGAATCACTTTGCATTTATGGCCGAGTGGAGGCATCAAAGGCACTGACTAACAGGCCAGATGAGGGAGGATGCAGCGGACACTTTCATTCTGGAGGCAAGTCAATCTCCACTTTTTTTTTCTCCCAAGGGAAATATGTATTCTGACCATGCGCATTACATAATAAGATATCACTGATGTATGCTTCATTTGCTGCGCTCCAAGGTTGTCTTCGATGTGTCTGCACCCCTGAAAATCTTGATAGATTCAGCTTTCAATAATTTAGCTATCAGTCTGAGCTCTGAGAGCATCTCTGATAGTGTCTCAGCCTGTCAGACTCAACCTCACTAATACTGTGTACCTGCATTATGAATGTTTCAGCTGAAATCAGTGTTTATGGTTCTACACCTGTCTAGATCTGCTACTTCAGAATTCAATCAAATTACTTAAAAAATGCAGAAATGTTTCTTGCTTACAAATCTGTAAAACTGTTCTGTCAACAAAACAACTACTAATTCATAAGACAGTCTTTACCTTTTATCATTTATCTTTCTGTATTCGGGTCCACATAAAGTGCCCCCTTTACCAGACTCCCAACACAGCTGAGCCACAGCCCCAAGTTCAACCTAAATATTATCTGAAAAAGATGTGCTTTTGTAGCTCCCTGCTTAAGTTAATACATCACACCTGCTCCAGCAACTTACCGCACAAACAGAAACCTCAACTATGATCACAATCACAGTATATTTTTACGATGCGAGACAAAAACCTTGAAATTATTATCTTTTCTTGCCCTTTACATAAGCACGCACATCTTTGACATCCTCCCCAAAAATAACCCAGTCCCCCCCTCCCCCCCCCCCAAAAAAAAAAACCTGTATGCTTTGTCACAGCAGCAGCCCAGGAAGATTTTAGCAATCATACTGTAATTGTTTTGTACCTTAAAAAGAGGTTTGTTGCACCTCTTAGCATCAGCTCAATTAAAATGGCAATAAGACTGACGATGGGATCGGGGAGAAATGCTGAGGGTGGAGATCAGTTACGTTGACATGCGGGACATGCAGCTAGCTGATGATTAGTCAGGGATGCAGGAGGTGTAATTGTGGCTACTCACTGGCTTGCATGAGCTGCCCCTGGCGTCCAAACACCTGGGAGAAGGTGGCATGGCTGCAGGTGAGGGTGTCCTCCATGGCTGTCCCACTGGCACACGCCGAGGAGAAATGAGAGAGGAGGGGGATGAGGGAAGGTCAGCCACACTGCGTCACATCAAGATAGAAAAAGAGGAGAGAGGGAAAGAGAAAAAAGAACAGGGAGAATAGAGGGTGCTTGCCTTCTGTTGTGGAAGCTGACGTGTGATCTCTGGCGATGACTGCTCTCCGCTGGACCCGTCCTGCTGCTGCTGCTGCTGCTGAGGAGCGAAATACAGCCCCTCGCTGCTACACCAATATGAGCAGAACTGCTCCCCGCACAGATAATGGGAGGGGGTGTGCCTGTCTGCCAGCTTGTCAGCATGTAAGTGTGTGCGCACGGGAGAAAGTTCTCTGAATGTATGCCTCTGAGAGTGTTTTGCCGTGCATGTGTGAGGCAGAGTAATACAGGGTGGTAGAGCAGGTAGCAGAGCTGTAGGCACAGTTTCCCTGCCAGCACTCTGATCTTGGGCTTCGTCTGTACAGGCTGACAGTCCTCTGCGGCTCCAGACAAGCTGGTGTTGAAGGGAAGCGCAAAGAAGAGGGGAGGCGAGGGGTGAGTGCGGCTTCTTCGGCAGGTAAAAGTCAATCCTCCCTCCTCCCCCCTCACTCTCAGTGAGAGTAGACAGCCGTGCCTGTCCTCTGGGCACAGGACGGGACTGTTGTTTCCTGATCTGTGTGACAATGCCCCCTTTTCTCTCCTCCCTCTCCCTCCTCCCCTCTCTACAGCCCTCATTTGCTGTGCCTCAGCAATAACATCTCTCTCCCTCTCTCTCTCGCCTGCTCTCCTGTTCTCCCTCACATCCCTTACTCTCTCCACCCTACCCCATGCAAATCCCCTCGATCCATCTTAAAGCTCAGACCGCTGCTGGGAAACAGATTCTAGCAAACTCGAGTGCTTCATCTTCCCCCAGTGCTGAGGGGGAAAAAAGGAGGATGAGAAAGTGGAAGGGTTGTATAAAAAGTGAAAAGTAGGGCTGGTACAGCTGGTGGTTTCCAGAGGCTTCGTCTTGAAAAGGAATTGTAGAAAAGTGCTGAGTATAAAATAAAAATCAGCTCATACTCCGCTCAAAAATAACTCTTATAAACTCCTACTTGCTTCAATATGTAGTGCAACAGCTCTGGTGAAGCAGTGCACAGTGAAAAATGAAATTTACTGCACACTGCAGCAAAACTCTACATGAAGGTGTTGTAATAAAAAATGCACGGTGCCATGAGATCAAATGAGCATGTTTCAAGATCTTAAAATACCCTCTCAGGCCTTGGAGGCAAAGTTAGCTATATTGTACCCATTGTGCAGCTGTTGGCATGGAGACCTCCGCCACAGACAGGACTCTGACAGTTGTTCCAACATATTATCACACTCAGCCCTTCTCTGCAGCGTGTAAACCTGCGCCAATTTCCTCCTGAGCAAAAAAAGACAACAACTTTGCCAGGAAGCCCATTGTCATGGAGCCATCTCTCACACCACTGCTCTCCTCTGCGAGCACACCGGGGACCTAACCGCAGCAGTCACATCCTCACATCACATCCTCCTGTTTTGAAAGGAAATGGCAGGACACTCAATGGGCTACAGTGGGAGCAGGGAGGAAGGCTCGGCTAGAGGGCCGATTTAGCAGGTGGTTCTGCAGGTGAAAAGCAGAAAAAAACATGCCCAGCCTAAACGGCATTTAAGCAATTAACATTGACATTAAGTTTGTTTGCTTAACAGCAGGTTAAGTAGCTGTTTAATTGAAAGCACACTGTCAGAAGCTGTAACAAACAACATTGCATACAAACAAAAAAATAGCCAAATGCTAAGGTCAAACTGAACACTGGCATTTCACAAACAATGAGAAGACTCGAGACGCGACTTCACTTTCAAGTCTGGGAGACTAACCCAGCAGAATAAATCTCCCCTCCATCTTCATCAGCTTTAATGCTATTCTCTTTGAACAGGAAGTAGGGGCAGAGTGAGACTTTTTTAGAAGGCTGTATATTGTCATGTATGAGCAGCTGTCATTCCCTCCCACCATGTCTCCTGTCACTGGTGGCTGTCTTTCCCTAAAAGACAAATAATCCGGACTGATCCAAATTCTTTATATTCAACCAGATCTTTTGTTGTCAAAGAAAACACCGGCGCACATGTTGAAGCTATAATCATTTGTGGATTAGTTGAGAGACTGAAAATGAATGAACAATTTTAATGAATCAGTCAACAACAATATTGTACCAAGGCGAACTATTCTGTGGGATAATAGCCTCAATGTAATCAAATTACATAAAGGTGAACATGGTAAACATTATACCTGTTTACCATCAGCATGTTAGCATTGTCATTGTAAGCACACTGCACAGTGATGTTGGCATTTAGCTCAAAGCAACTCTGCGTCTAAGTAGTCTCACAGAGCTGCCATCATGACTGTTTTGTTTAGTTAATCTAACTTTTCTCTTTTAACTGCTTTATGTAGCTCAAAGGGTGACTTAACACTGCCTGAAAATCTTGTCATCTTTGATGATTTGATGCAGTGAAATACAGGTGTAATTCAAGACGGGGTGCCATTCACTGTTGGGTGTGGTTAAAGGTTAAACAGATCACACTTCTGACCAGATAGCGCTGTTTAGTGAAAACCGCCTATCTTGTCACACTAAAAAAGTCACTCAGAAAAGACAGTTAAGCTACTGATAAAGTTATGCAGTAAAATATTTTGCGATATTTGATGTTGTCAGCACATACAAACCCTAAATGTAACATACGCCTCTTCTGAAACTCCTCCTGCATGTGGTAACGGAGTGCCATTCCCCTAAAGCAGTCTCGGTGATCTCCTACATCTTAAATCTGCATCTGTGGTGTATCATGGTTTATTTCGCAAGCCCGGCACAGAGCTGCACGGAATTGCATTTTTATGAATAGGGCTGATGCACCGTACACAGCAATCAAGAGAGAGTGCAGTGATATTTCACACTGACAGCCCGAGTATGGTGCAGCACTATTCCAAGCGCCCACCTCTACACCCCCATAAACTACATCCAGCCATAAACTATACTGCCATGGCAGTGGGGCAAATAAACATGTCTAGCCATCCCACTGAATAAAGAAAAATCTGGCCTGTGGATCAAATCCAACATACAGATTGCATTTAATTCATAACCCCATCCGTCAACATGATATGTGTTATGCGAAGATCCAGTAAACAAAGCATCCCAGTTCTTTGATCTTGTATCCAGTGTTAGAGGCACATCTCTGCCCATCCGGTGGGCTTGATAGCTCATTAAGGTACGTGAGTGTGTGATGGATGGTATCTGGACAAAAATAATTTCAGCAGATGCACATAGGCCAGATGAGACCTTGAAAGGTATTCGTGGCGAAAAACGTAGAAATCAGTGATCCTGAGATGATCAGGTCTTCTACCCAGGTAAATAAACCACTTTTGCCTCTGCTTATTGTTTTAAATTTTAACCTTACTATTTAGTGACGGAAAAGGTTTTGTTTTTTTTTTTTTTAAACAGTGGATTCCATGTAAATTAACCATTTCAGAAGGCCCATAGAGAGAAACAACAATAAAAAACAAACAAACAAAAAAACACACAACTTGAACACACAACCTTTTGAGCAGGAGTCCAGTACACTACTGCCTGAGCTAACCAGGTATAGTCATAACTGGATTATAAATGATCAGTTCACCAATTGACTATGTTCTGGCCCGCCATCTAATGAAAATTGGCTCAAATTGGCAAACTTATAACCCAATAAAAACTTTACCTTTCCCTTTGAATGCGATATCCTTATAAAGCTCAAAAATCTATGAATCTACTCTTGCACAAGTTGCTCCCTTTTCCACGTACACAAAGTGAAGCTACACAGAGGCAAGAATTTAAAGGTGCTGTATGACTCACATAACCTCCCTGACAAGTGCACTGCTCCCAAAATAGATGGAGATCTCGCAGCAACTAGGTAGCTGACGATGACCACGGCTCCCCAGTAGCAGCTCGCTGACCTGTGGATTAAAGCCAGCAACTTCAAACCTGATTTATGTGAAGTACTACCGTCTATCAAATTCAAATAGTGGAAAATAAAATACCTTTTTCCATAATCGGGCAGGTCCCTGACAGATTGTAAGTGGAGGAGGCAATCAGCAAATGTAATGTGGAAAACTTTATTACAGCTGCAATAGCAGGGACATTAATTTAAAAAAAAAAAAAAAAAAAAAAAGGAGGGTCTCAGTGAATAAAATAGCCTCATAGTCAGACTCACTTATGAGTGCAGTTAATCAAGTGTTCTTTCGCTCTCTAAATCCACCAAGTAATTCTAGATGTTTACATAACCAGTAAACTATAATAATGCAGAAATACATCACACATTATAATATGAACTTGGAAAACTCATTTTGTATAACAGACAGATATGTAGCGGGTGTAAATAGTCTTTGACCTGATCAAAGTTACAGGGTTCCTTCACGTCCCCATTTCAAAATTCCATCCTTTTCTATACTGCATAGGAACCCTGATGTTAGAAGACCATTTCCACCCACTCAATTTCTCACCTTTCTGTTCATACCCACATCTCAGAGAGTTGGGTCCAAGTGGGAACCCTCAAACAAAAATAAAAGCTTTACACCAATTGAAAAACGTTTTTTTTATTATGTCAATTACAGCAATGTTTTACTTGAGGTCATTCGGGATTTTTGTCTTTGTTCATCCTTTAAATACATAATCTTAACGCTGAAAGGCAAAAACATGAAGATTTCTCATGGAAATATAAATTAAGCTTCAAATCATCTCTTTAAATTTACTTTTCCCATAACTTGCTACAAGCGTTGAAGCACTGCCTGTGCGTCTGCTATCTCTGTGGTACAACTGGATATGGTCAAGAGTGAGAAAGTGGGGTGAGCACAGGGCAGGTTAAACTAAAAATAATTTGGTAGTCTTACCAAATAGATCAACTCACAGGAACAAATATGACTTTGCCTTTAGAAGAATCTTTCAGGTACTGTGGCATGGCTCGAAAGAAAAACGACACATGAAACAACCTCTCCCACGTCCACTTAAAACGGACAAAAATATACAAAACACTGCTGCATTCAACGTATTTTAGGATTTGAGTTATTATGCATTTTGGCATTTAAAAGTTAGTTCATGTGTCGAGTATGTCAAATTCCTCAAACGGAGACAACCAATTTAGAGATTTCTTGGCAGAAAGGATGAAAAAGTAATATATGAGATTAGATGACTGATTTGGATCAATTTACCAGTGTCTGCAAAGTGCAACAGACATGAATACATTCAATTATTCACCGTTTAATTAAGCCACTCTTACTGATCCAGCTACAAATGTTGACACTTTCTTTTAAAGTGCTGTAAGAATATCGGGCTGAATGAGTGATACTAAAAATTCTTTCCCAGACGGACATTATTTTAAAAGGAGACTACAAAATAGCATACTTCCCATCATTTTACAACTGGAATTACCTGCTAACTTCAGATAAACAAAAGAGTCTGAGGAAGCAAGAAAAAAACAAAAAAACAAAAACAAAACATGAACATACTTGAGATTTAGACCAAAAAAAATTAAAATAGCTGTCAGGCTGCACATCCAACCATAACCATACACATACTTACCACACACATATAGTGTTCCTGAGGACCAATTGTTGCAGTAAACCACTGCCATTTTCATTTTTGTTTCCGAAACAAAAATATTCCAAAAGGATATATTCTACAATATAATGACTACAGAAATTTAAATCAAACCATACATACTCTGCAAATCATGTATAAACTGAAGTAGGTGCCCGTTGGGAGAGACATGGAAATTGGCTTAATCTAGTTTATATTCTATTTAGCACATGCATTAAGAGACTCTTGAAACATCCAAAAATCTAAACAACCAAATGGGGAAAATACAGAACGAAAGGATAAACAAGTTTCCCAAACCCTAACTGATACATGATTGCCATTTGCAATATATCAGCTTCCCAACATAACGGAGCCCTAATGTTTTATACTGTTTTGGGTCAAGTAATGACACGGGGTGTGTGTGTGTGTGTGTGTGTGTGTGTGTGTGTGTGTGTGTGTGTGTGTGTGTGTGTGTGTGTGTGTGTGTGTGTCATTTACAGGTTGTTGGTTTTTTTCCCCCCAGATTTTGTTTTTGCAAGGCTGGATAAAATCGAGGCTCAGTTCATAAAGACAGATGTAGGATAAAGAGAGTTCCCTCCTTAAATCCAGCAAAGGCAGTTGAGATAAGCAGACTTCACTTGTTTACAGTGAATAAGCCCACCACAAAAAAAAAAAATACGGTCAACCTCAGTGCCGTCAGTGCCTTGATTAGTCCAGAGCGTTGCCTGAGAGGTGAGAGCACCGTGTTCCCAGGAAGAGCTCAACAATGTCCACATAGCTCACTTCATCAGCACCTCCTCCTGTAACACAGGAGGACAAATGTGAGCACAAGAGCTGCAACAATTAGTTGATTGACAGAAACCTAATCTGCAACAATTGTAATAAACAATAAATAAATAAATGTCTTCTTTTTTTTTTAACAAAAATGTCCCACCCATGTGGCTCACATATATAGTTCAAGTTTCCAGGTTTCTGATTTTCATTGTCTTAACATTATTGTTAACTAAATATCTTCTTCAAGCTTTTAATGAGGTCACCCTGGACTGTGTGATTGGCATTTGTCATTATTTTCTTATCTTTTACAGACCTAACAATTGACAAAACAAAAAAATAGCATAGTTGCAGGCCTACAGCTGTGTGATCTGCAAGTAAAATCACAGAAAAAGAAAACAGGGCCCATGAGTACTTAGGTTACTCAAAGTTCAGTTGTCCAACAGACCTTTTATAAGACAACTTCAAGAAAGGTTCCTAATTGTTATTAAACAATTGTGACAAAGAAACTGAGCTTGACATCTTTCAGTAATAAAATAAAGTTGTCTGCACTCTCTTGGTGGACAAACTATGTAATAAGAGACATCAGCTGGCACATACAGTGACGTCGATGTAGCTGCAATGTTAATATTGGCATGGCAAATTTATCTGTCTAGGCCCAACAAAGAAACACAGGCCAATACCTCACCTGAGTCTCTTTTGGCTCTTGAATTAGTGGTTCCTCAGTTTTCACCTCAGCAGAAGGAGCTGTGTTGGCCATTTGTAAGCTCCTGGTGACTGGACCACCTACTCTGTCCCTTGTTCGAAGGGAGAACCGCTCCTCCTTCTTCAGCTGTTGTGGTAGTGGTGGTGATTTGGCCTCTGCTAATCTCTTGGGTGCTGCCTCTTTGCCCACACGCTGCATTCTCATGGCTGGCCGTTGTATTGCAGAGTCACTGGTTGTGTCCGAGGCTGATGGGGTCGGAGGTAGAGACTGAAATTGGCCCTTCTTAGTTTTTTTGCTAGCAGGGACTTGTGCTGGGAATGAGGCAGGCCTCTTTAGCCGGCCCACCACAGCAGCAGTTTTTCCTTTGCTTGCATGGGAGGGTTCAAGGTCTGCTACGCCAGAGCTACGAGTCCTAGTCTTTCCCAGGGGTTTAGGCTCTGGCTCCGTCTGCTGTATTTCGTAGTCTGAAGCTTTCTTCCTAAGATTCATGTTTTTATCTACCACTGACACCGCCTCTTTTTTCACCTCAGCCTGACCTTTTTTGCCCTTTTTAACAATAGGCTTCATGGGACAGCTAACTGCCATATGTTTACTGAGACTTGCAGGATAAGTAAACTCCCGACTGCAGTGGGGGCAGACGTTAGAGGCCTGCTCTTCTTCAACTTTAACGGTAGCCTTCTTCGCAATAGTGGCAGCTTTATTTTTCTGTGAAATTGCCTTCTGGACAAGCTGGTTTTTCTTCTTACTGAGGGCACTCATTTTCATTTTACCAGTATCTTGATTAAAGTTAAGTCTCTTTGGCTGACCCATTCTACGGAAAGCACTCTGGCCTGCGATGGCAGCTGAGGGAGACACGACTCCATTCGGACTCTTGACTATTTGCTTGAGGGGGATGGGGTTTTTCTTGGGAGTGTAACGCTTCTTATCACTAGCATTGGCACACACCAAAATGTGCTTGTGCAGTTCGGGCATGTTGTCAAAGCTGTTGCCACACTTGGTGCAGCGAATGGCAGTGCTGAACGTTTGCGGTATGTTGTGGGTGGTAAAGTTAGTAGCTGAAGCCACAGAGCCGGCATGGGAACGGCTATGATAAGGAAAAGGGGGTGGTTTAAAACTGGGGTAGTGTTGATTAATGCCAAGACGGACATCTGGGCCTTTAGCCTTCCCTCCTTCCGAGGCCATGATCTTTATTGTAGTGTACAGCTCCTCATTAGGGTCCTCGGCGCAGTCCTCTGCATGATTACCATTAATGTCAGGATCTTCTTTTGCTAAATCAGAGTCATTTTGTAGAGATGCTTCATCAGTAGTCTCTGGTGCTGGTGTTAAGGGACTGCTTTCCTCTTTGGCTCTAGACGGATCAGTGTAGTTTTGTGGCCTAAGTTTGCCACTCTCTACGGCGGTATGTGAACATGTCTCGTTTGGATGCAGGTCTTTTTGGTGCTGCTGGAGGTTACAGAGAAATGCAAACTCCTTGGAACAAACCGAGCACACAAAGATCCTGCCCACTCCATGTAGCGCTGTCCGGTGAGCCAGCAGGGCCGGAGCGTCACCGAACAGCTGCACACAGAATTCACACTTGAAGGGCCAATCCACAGCATGCTCTGCGATGTGTCCACTGAGCTCTTTGATTGAGTTGAACGGCTCCTCACAGACATTACACACAAACGTCTTGCAGTATGTCGAGTCGACTTCCTCCCCCTCAGAGGTTTTATTAGACAGTTTAACAGGAGTAGCAGGCTGAGGTGAAGAGTCATCAGCATCCTGAGGTGCATGATTCATAACTGATAGTTCATCTACGCAGTGCTGAGGCTCTTCTTTTATCTTAATCAGAGGGAGGGATTGTGAAACTAGTGATGGGGACGGATCATGTGATGAAGGAGGAGGGGACGACGTTTCTGGCTGGGATGAGAGAGCAGCAAGAGATTTCTCTGTTACTGGGTTGAGATTTTGGTTAATTTTGCTGTTTAGCAGACTGCTGCAAGTTGTAGTCTGAGAAACATCGTCTGTAGTGGGCAGATCTAGAGATGTCGGCTCCGGAGGGCCTGATGTTGCTGAAAAATTAAGGGGATCTTTATGTGGAGTCTTCGGGGAGTCCAGTGGCTCAGGGATGAGGTTCTCTTCCTCTTCTTTGTTTTGTTCAGCTGACAAAACCTCCTCAGAGTCCGACAGGGGCTTGGGTTCAACTGACCTTGGAGACATTTTTGGCGAGAGGACAGGAAGAGGTCTCAGTGCAGAGCAGTCTGAAGGCTGAGAAATAGGAGAGCTAGGCATTGTCGGCGGAGAGGGTATGGTAGGTAGTACAGGGGGAGGCGGTGTTGGGGATGTCACGCTTGAGGAACTGGGGGAAGATGGGTTCATGGTGACAGGAGTCAAAGGGGGTGGAGAGGGGTGAGCAGACTCTGACGCAACGTTTGGAGAGCGAGATTGAAAACAATTTAGGGTCGCTAAGGCCGAGGGGCCTTCCTCACCTGACAAAGTTGGAGCTACGTACTCATTCATCAGCACCTTTTCAAGCATGCTAGTGTTAGGCTTTCTCTTTTTTATCAGTGGCTGTGGTGCTGGACTTCCCTTTGACTCAGGATCAACATTGCTCTTCCGATGGAGGCTTAAATCCAGTGCTGAATCTCCAAGCACCTTGCTCACGCTGTCATTGCTCCTACAGAGGGAGTTTGACAGATCCAAGGGCTGCTGATTACAGGAATTTCCACCACTACTAGAAGAAGTCTGGCCATGCACATTTCCAGGAAGGCCGTCTCCATCTTCCTTGTCCAGTAGGCTCCCAGGAGGTGACACGCTGCGGCTTTCCAGCTTTGGCACTTTAAGGGTGTATGAGCTCACCACCTCAGCTTTACAGCTCTCCGTTTTACATGCAGGGCTGAGCTGTGGTGATGACGGCGGAGAGGCTGTTCTTCGTTTAAACCTGCCTGAAGCCCCCGGCAGCGGCGTGACAGACAGCGGGGAGGCCAGCCTGTGGCTCTCTGTGATCAGGGTGATGGTTGATTTCTGAATGTCTTGAGTCTGAAGGAGCTGTTTGAGCTTAGGTGAGAGGTAAACGGTTTTCTCTCGTTGAAACGCTGATGAATCTGCAGCTTGTTGCAACAGTCCTCCTAATAACAAGTTAGAGGAGGAAGATGTAGAGGATGATGAAGACGATGAAGAGGCTGTGAAAGATGAGGTTTCTGTCTCCACTTTAAGGCCGGGAACAAGTGGGGGTGTAGATGTTCTTCTTTTTGCGGCTGGCTGACCGATGTTGGAGACTTGCTTTACGGTACTTGCCCTACCCTCTGCCTTCAGCGCCTGACTGATCTGATTTGGGCTGATGATTACAGTGTCCAGACCAAACAGAGCTGCAGATCTGGAGTCCACCTCTATCACCTCACAGGTGCTCACCGAACTGGTGGACACAATCTTGCCGTCAATGTAGAAGCTCAAATTCTCAGAGATGTTTTTTGATATGTCAACTGCGTAATCGTCCCTGTCTGCCTCATCTTCTGTGTCCGCACTGGGCACGTAAACGGGCGGAGGGCTGGTGCTGGGGGATTCATTGGGCTGTTGCTGCGCTGACGCCTCTTGCAGCAGCATGCCTTTCCTGCGAACTCCCTTTGGTAACAAGTGCCGTTCGTGTATTCTGCGTTGGTGTCGGCGCATGTTGGTGTGTGTGCCAAATGCTTTATTACAGTACTTGCAGGGATGGAGTTCTTTAGACTCCCCATTTTCATCCAATATAAATGGACGGTCACCATGAGGTCCCAACTCCTTTCTCTGCAGGTCAGAGTTGTGCAGTCCTCCAGTAAACTGGGACCCTATGGCTATATAGTGACTAGTTGGGCTGGTGTAGTCAGGACTTGAACCGTCGGTCTGGACCACAGGACTGAGTAGACTGGCAGTCCCAGCCAGAGAGCCAGGCCTTTTCTTTGGCCCACTCTCATGCCTTCTCTCATGCCGCCGCCGCCCCACCTGTGAACCGAAGGATTTACTGCAGTACCGGCACTTGAACAGTTGTGTCTGCTGGTTAGAGATGGCATGAATGTGATTGTGGCGTTCCAGACCCTGCCTGGTGGAGAAGTGGCGCTCACAGTACTGACAGGGATAGGAATCTCCATGGGGATCGCCCTCAAGGTCACCATCTGGGTCAAGGTCAAGATCAGGATCCCCCTCTGGTTCTTGCCCTGCATGCGAGGAAGACTCCAACTTTGCCTGCGAATCCTTATGGTTTCCTTCACCACAGTTCAGCAATGGGGCATTCTGCTTGTTTTGCATAGACTCAATCGCAGGTGAATGCAGAGCAGCTTGCATCCTAATTTGAGCTGGTTCATCCAAATCATCAGCATCCTCCTCCTCGTCTTCTTCTTCTTCTTCTTCCTCTTCCACATTTCCCCTGTCCGTCATCCCTGCTGACATGTCCTCCACATGTCTAAGGTCATGGCTTGCCCTGGGATGGGTTTCCTGGAGTTCCTGCGAGGGCCCTACGATTGATGGCCTCTCATCCTCCTCCTTCAGGCCTGTAAACAATTTTTCAAGAGTATTAAGGTCTTCTGTCAAACCACTTCCTGAATTTCAGTAAGTAGTTCACACAATGAAATAATTGCCTAAGCCATGTTCAATGAAAAAGTGGGTGAAAAAAATGGAAATATACTGCTTTTCTATAACAATAAGACAACTTACCGTCTTTCCCATCCCACATCTCCTTGAGAGTAGGTTTGGTTAAACTCGTTTTCTTGAATCCACCCAAACCAGACTGTCTGGCTCTCTCCAGTAGCTTTCTTCTGGCTGCAAGTACAAACCCACACATCACTTTAAAAACAGGATAGGCCAAAAGAAAACACAGGTTTAAAAATTAAAAAAAAGAGAGTAGAAAATTGATTAGCACATCCCAACATTTGTCTGTGCAAGGTCCTCCCCCCCCAAATTGTTTCATGGGATAAACTCTATAAACAAAAAGAATTCTATTTGACCAATTATGTTAACATGTTAAGAACAAGAAGAATGTTCATATGCACTATTTCTTGATATTTTATATACTAATCGATTACTCATGACAATAATTGGCAGATTAGTCGATAATGAAAATAATCGATATTTGCAGCCCTATACACTAATCACAGGCAAATGTACTTCTGCATCAGTGTGGGGCAAAGAAAACAACTGAAACACTTACAGACTATACAGACAGTCACACAT
>NC_060167.1:17922351-17953884 GCF_021292245.1 Micropterus dolomieu | reverse complement strand
ATTTCAGTAATTCCATTCAAAAAGTGAAACTTGGATATTATATTCATTCATTACACACAGAGTGATATATTTCAAATGTTTATTTCATTTAATTGTGATGATTAAAACTGACAACTAATGAAAATCCCAAATTCAGTATCTCCGAAAAGAGCCAGGCCTTTTCTTTGGCCCACTCTCATGCCTTCTCTCATGCCGCCGCCGCCCCACCTGTGAACCGAAGGATTTACTGCAGTACCGGCACTTGAACAGTTGTGTCTGCTGGTTAGAGATGGCATGAATGTGATTGTGGCGTTCCAGACCCTGCCTGGTGGAGAAGTGGCGCTCACAGTACTGACAGGGATAGGAATCTCCATGGGGATCGCCCTCAAGGTCACCATCTGGGTCAAGGTCAAGATCAGGATCCCCCTCTGGTTCTTGCCCTGCATGCGAGGAAGACTCCAACTTTGCCTGCGAATCCTTATGGTTTCCTTCACCACAGTTCAGCAATGGGGCATTCTGCTTGTTTTGCATAGACTCAATCGCAGGTGAATGCAGAGCAGCTTGCATCCTAATTTGAGCTGGTTCATCCAAATCATCAGCATCCTCCTCCTCGTCTTCTTCTTCTTCTTCTTCCTCTTCCACATTTCCCCTGTCCGTCATCCCTGCTGACATGTCCTCCACATGTCTAAGGTCATGGCTTGCCCTGGGATGGGTTTCCTGGAGTTCCTGCGAGGGCCCTACGATTGATGGCCTCTCATCCTCCTCCTTCAGGCCTGTAAACAATTTTTCAAGAGTATTAAGGTCTTCTGTCAAACCACTTCCTGAATTTCAGTAAGTAGTTCACACAATGAAATAATTGCCTAAGCCATGTTCAATGAAAAAGTGGGTGAAAAAAATGGAAATATACTGCTTTTCTATAACAATAAGACAACTTACCGTCTTTCCCATCCCACATCTCCTTGAGAGTAGGTTTGGTTAAACTCGTTTTCTTGAATCCACCCAAACCAGACTGTCTGGCTCTCTCCAGTAGCTTTCTTCTGGCTGCAAGTACAAACCCACACATCACTTTAAAAACAGGATAGGCCAAAAGAAAACACAGGTTTAAAAATTAAAAAAAAGAGAGTAGAAAATTGATTAGCACATCCCAACATTTGTCTGTGCAAGGTCCTCCCCCCCCAAATTGTTTCATGGGATAAACTCTATAAACAAAAAGAATTCTATTTGACCAATTATGTTAACATGTTAAGAACAAGAAGAATGTTCATATGCACTATTTCTTGATATTTTATATACTAATCGATTACTCATGACAATAATTGGCAGATTAGTCGATAATGAAAATAATCGATATTTGCAGCCCTATACACTAATCACAGGCAAATGTACTTCTGCATCAGTGTGGGGCAAAGAAAACAACTGAAACACTTACAGACTATACAGACAGTCACACATGATCTGTAATGTAAACTTTTAGCAGTTTTCTCGCTCATACGTAGCCGTTAAATAAGCAGAAAAACGGTGGAACGTTACCATGACAGCAGCGGGGCAGAAATTACTTTCAACATGAAGGCGATGAAGAAATTTTTAGAAAAATCAATTTTAACGGACTACGTGTCCTCGTGCTGATAATGTGCCGTGCTTGTGTGGAGACAGAAAGTAAACACGAGACAAAGTGCTCCGGGATACTTTTGCTTCAGGTGTTCATGCTGCTTCATGTATTCGTGGACAGCAGTTGTGCTGCAATGAAGCCATTTCCAATTCACAGAGCTCACAGAGCACCACATTGTTGAGGGTCTGTCTAAAATACTCCCAAACTTTAGCCGGGCAAAGGCGCGGTCTTTTATCTGCAGCTTGTCGGGGGGAATCCCTGCTTAAACCAGATACTGCGATGATTCTACGCATGTAATGCGAATCGACATATCGTTGTAATCGCTTACATCCATGAATTGCCCCAGCCATACTATACCCACACACTAAGGAACATCACATCTCTCAACTCCTCCTCTAAATCTATAAAACAGTGGTTACTGGACAATCAAACATGCTGTCATAATCCGGGGCAGTGGTATGTCATTGTTTTACTATTTGTCTGTGCTCTTGTAGGTTTTCATGTAATGTTCTTTCTACAGGTCACCTGCCAAGGACTACAGATGAAAATCTACCAGTATGGCTAGATGTGTCACATTTACATGATGGACCCAAGTGATCATATTAATGTGCATTGTCCCTTCTTAAATAAAATAAAAATAATCATCCTAAAGCAGCCTCACATTGCATTCAAAATGAGGGGCTTGAATGCAATGTCATTTAAAAGAAGACAACTGACAAATGCTTAACATCTATTTTGAATTTTCAAGGCTCGTCTGACTCAAGAGGCTTCCCTGGCACCTCCTCATCATTGGAGTGTGTCAACAAGGTCACCTGACCTGGCCTACAAAGGCTAATTCATACCAGAGAAACACATGCTGCAGGTCAATCATCTGACCAACATGGTCAGAGGCATTCTGCTAAATCTGCAGCAGAAACACCACTAACACAAACATGTTTGTAATTTAAGAACACCAGCCTTTTCTGTCACTTGTTTTTTTAATCCAGCAGTCACTACGCAAGCACACTGACTCTAGCATACATCAGTTAGGCAACATGCACGGTGCGCAGAATAGATAGGCTAACTTTATCAAGGCTGCCTTTGAAGCACAGGGCAGCCAAAAGGCACCAGTTCATTTCAATTTATATAGCGCCAATTCATAACATAAGTTATCTCATTGCACTTTTCATTTAGGGCAGTTCTAGACCGTACGCCTTGTAATATTAATTACAGAGTCAATGATTCCCACCATGAGCAAGCACTACGCAACAATGGCAAACAGGCAGAAACCTTGAGCACAACCTAGACTCAGGGCCAACTGCCTCTACCGGTTGGATTGAGTGTGAGAGAGAGGGTGGGGGTACACACACACACACACAGCAGTATAGAGAGATGATGTGCTAGAGGCCATTTCCAGTACATAAAATTAAACAGGCTCTTCTCATAAAAAAATACAAAAAAACGACAATACCCATTTAACAACAAGCCTATATGATTGGACAGCAACGGTTCAGAGATTAAGAGGTAGGACATGCAGCTCACAGCGCTTATATTTCTTATCTTATTTCACAGACATGTCAGGAGTTATAGGGATGGATTTGACTTTCCGCATGTTGCCTATATATTAATGAAAGCATCTAAAGGGCGTGCAACCCACGCAGGCCTACGGTATTCTTGTGGTATGACACTATAATAATATTTGTGCAGGATTTCTTTACCATACATTAGATCACACTACACCATGTCCCTCACCCCCCATGTCAAAGATTTCTATATAGATAGATGAAACTAGTAGTGTTAAAAACAGACCATAACAGATCAGATAGCAGATACATAATAAATATATTCTTATCAATTCCCTCTCTTCTTCGTGGTCCCGCATAGAATAACCCACATGATCCAAAACATGGAAACACTATGTCCAAAGTTCACATGTAATTGTTACACATGGTTTTCTAGTTGATTGTTTCTTACCATAAGCTGATGATACATCCATGAAGTTTTTCCAGGAGTCATTATTCATTGAAAAGACATTTTATTGTTTTAATTTTGGTTTCTAATTTAGTTTTGATGTCTGAAGTCACGAAATGTCAACGCTGTCAAACCAAGCTACCGATACAACACTAGACCGGCCTATTTTGATGAATACCACAGTGTAAAATGTCTTTCAAACATGTCGATATGATCAGTTGTTAATATGAATTTACTCCAGGCAGTCTGCCATCTGTTCCTGTAACACCGAGATGTCCGTGTGTTCAGACCTAGCCGTTTAGCCTAATGCTAGCGTGCAACACCAAGTCTGACAACTCGATGAAATGGTTATTCTGGACCCAAGACGACGTGAAGGCTCATTTTAAACACTCTCCACAACATATAACAGCTGTATTTTATGTTGTTACCCAGTACCTGCGCTCCACTTAGCCTGTAGTTGGATCAGGAAGCTGGCTAGTTAGCCAACCTGCTAGGCCATCATCAAGTATAGAGGCTCGCCGATGGATGGCTTTCATGAACTCAAGGAAGGTCACATCCTCGACAACGCCAGGACCCAGAAGAGGAGGAAAAGCTGCTAAAAAGTTGCCCAGATGCTCGTTTAACAACCAAACAGGGTATTTTACGGCACCGAGCTGGCTGATGGGTCGTAATTTAGAGCCGAATTTGCTGGCAGCGACGAGTTTTAGGTCTGATATGGAAGTAGAGGAAAGCCCCACACATCGCAACCGTTAACGTTAGCCACCACTAGCCTTCCTTCATTTGTAGCTAACTAAGCTAGCTAGCTCGCCCAGTTACAACTTCGACTGAGCTGCAAAGACATCGACTCGTGGCCAATCTAGCGTGGCATGTGTGCAGCACACACATCGGAGATCAAAATGCCATCTTGTGTTGTAAGTCGAGCCTCACCTCGCTTCGCCCTGGGTGAATTTTTCCTGCTCAGACTGCTGGCTCTTTCTTCCTCCAGTGCAGCTGTTATCTCAGGGTTGTCTTCCACAGTGTACCACACCAGCAGCTCCTCTCCCGGCCCGATAGGCTGCAACAATGAGAGATGAGGTCGGCCACCAATCACAGCCCGGCTTGTTGAGAGGCAAGAGGGATATTTGGGCCACAGTGCATCTTATCTGTGTAGTGGGCGTTTTGTGATTGACAGTGTTTTCACTTCTCTGCTATATTCACAAACGGTGCCCATGTTTGGATGGCACATTTATTGTAACAGGGATGTAGTTACTGTTTAACTCAATTCTGCCACCTTTTAGATTTGCATGACACACCGCAGTAAGTCATTTCCAACAAATGCATGATGTATTTTGCACGGCTCTAACCAGTGGTGAAATAAGCATTCTGACCCTTTACTAAAGTAAAAGTACAAATATAACTATATAAAACACATTGTTATGAGTAAAGGTTCATTCAAACTTAGGCGTGGTCCACAGCACACAATTTGGTTTAGATTCCAAGTAATATCAGAACCAGAATCACCAATACTTAAAAAGTAGCTAAAAAAATATGTATGAGTTATGCATTGAATGCATCATTAACATACACTCCCTGGCCACTTCATTAGGTTCACCTATGCAGTCTAACAGCTCAGCCATAAATTCTACCTTTACAAAAAGATAATTTTCAGTTTTGATTAACACTGTCATATAGGGTGTCATACACACACACACACACACACACTGAAGTTTATTACTGAAGTTGTAGTTTGCAATGGTGTTAAACTGGACTAGATTATATTGAGACATGAGGGGATTAATATTTTAAACACATTTGATGACACACCATTTGCATTTTATGAAAAGACCGAAGAGTTTATATATGCTAATCTATTTGTATTTCTTGCATCATAACATCATTCCTTAGTGCTTTAATCCCAAAACAATCCAAACCAAAAAGACTTTTCATTCTTCCACTTATTCACTATATTTCAGTCCACTTGCCCTTGGTTGTAGGACCTAAAGGCTGTATGACTGTGTGTCTGACCTACCCGTAAAACTTTGTAGTAAATGGCCCTGTTGATCTCCAGGGGGAAAAGATTCTGCTCTTCACTGGAGCGTGCCCAGTTCACATATCGCAGCCAGTTCCCCTTCATGGGGTCTGTGGCATCAACACACATCCAGCCCCGCGCTGGGAAATAAACCTACAGGTATAAGGAGGATGTTATAAAACAAATTTATATATATTCTATTTTTTTTTTTTTTTTTTTTTTTAAATATGAACACTTAATGTGTTCTATCAAACAGTTTTAAAGGTGCATAAATTCTTTTAAACTGTAGGTGCTACACTTGATGCATAATGTAGTTGGGCTCGCTTTAGCTATGCAGTGACTCCCACAATAGGTGGAGGTGGGTATTTTAGGGAAAGAAGCCAACTGAGCAGTCTGTAACATACCTCCCACATGTAAACATTACTCGTCACCTGGGACCTTTTTTTCTTCTCTCCAACAAATGGGCCGAACCTCTTGCCTTTTGGAATGACCCGGGTGGCCCAGACACCTGAAAATAAGAATGAGTATTTGATAATTTTATATATTTTTAAGCACTAAATATGTTGAAATCACTTAATGTTCAATGTTCCTTATATTTACCAGTGTGGTTTAAGGGGTTTGTTAATTTATGACATATTCTTTACTTAAATAATTTTCTTCTTTAGTATTTGCTCTGTTTGAGTTCAATTATGGGCAAAAAGAGCTCTTGTTTATAAATTTATTTTGTTTTCTTGCATGTGTGGATATATTCATAGACCTTCTCAGGAGTCATTGTGGTAATAAAGTAATTTAATTTAATTCTCCATTTTCCAATGAAGCCTAGCCTCACTGTGGTCCATTATCATTCTTTCAAAAACCCTGGTTCACAGCAAAACTCAGGCAGCTTCGTCAGACCAAGGAGGAGGCCTTCAGAAGTGGGGACAGAGTCCTGTACAACCAGGCCAGGAACACGCTGACTGAAGAGGTCAAAGCTGCAAAGAGGTGCTACGCTGAAAAGCTAAATAACAGCTATGCAGCCAACGACCCTGCCTCAGTGTGGAGAAGCCTACGGAAACTCACAAACTACAAGAGACCATCCCCCAACACTGCTGGTACTCAACAACTGAATGGTTTCTACTGTAGGTTTGAAAAGCCCAGAGTCACACCGCTCCCCCACTCCAACGCCATCTTCAAACAGCCACCTTCCCCCTCTGACCTCTCACCTGCACTCAAGATCTGTGAAGAGGACATGAGCCACCTCTTCCAGAGGCAGAAGATCAGGAAGGCTCCTGGCCCCGACGGTGTGTCTCCATCCTGCCTGAAAATCTGTGCGGACCAGCTGGCCCCCCATCTTCACAGAGATCTTCAACAAATCACTGGAGGTGTGTGAAGTTCCCTCCTGCTTTAAACGCTCCACAGTCATCCCGGTCCCAAAAAAACCCTCCATCTCTGGACTAAATGACTACAGGCCTGTCGCCCTGACATCTGTAGTCATGAAGTCCTTTGAAAGACTGGTGTTGCCCACCTGAATGACATTACAGCCCCCTGCTGGAGCCCCTGCAGTTTGCCTACAGGGCTAACAGGTCAGTGGATGATGCTGTCAACTTGGTTCTGCATTACATCCTGCAACACCTCGACTCTCCAGGGACATATGCAAGGATCCTGTTCGTGGACTTCAGCTCGGCGTTCAACACCATCATCCCGGACATCCTCAGCACCAAACTCACCCAGCTCACTGTGCCAGCCTCCACCTGTCATTGGATAACAGACTTCTTGACTGACAGGAGTCAGCAGGTGAGGCTGGGAAACATCACATCCAGTACCCGGACTATCAGCACTGGCGCCCCCCAGCTGTGTGTGCTCTCCCCACTGCTCTTCTCCCTCTACACCAACGACTGCACCTCAGGAGACGCATCTGTCAAACTCCTGAAGTTCGCTGACGACACAGCGGTCATCAGCCTCATCCGGGACGGTGATGAGTCGGCCTACAGACGGGAGGTTGATCAGCTGGCTCTATAGTGCGGCCAGAGCCACCTGGAGCTTAACACACTCAAAATTGTGGAGATGACCGTGGACTTCAGGAGGGGCCCCCCTAAACTGCCCCCCCATCACCACACTCAACAGCCCTGTGTCTGCTGTGTAATCCTTCAGGTTTCTGGGTTCCACTAAATCCCAGGACCTGAAGTGGGAGCCCAACATTGACACCATTATCAAGAAGGCCCAGCAGAGGACGTACTTCCTGTGTCAGCTCAGGAAGCATAACCTGCCTAAGGACCTGCTGATCCAGTTCTACACAGCCATTATCCAGTCTGTTCTCTGCACCCCCATCACTGTCTGGTGTGGATCTGCCACCAAAAAGGACTGAGACAAACTACAACGGACAGTCAGGACTGCAGAAAAGATCATCGGTGCCAACCTGCCCTCCATTCAGGACTTATATATTTACAGAGTCAGGAAACATCACTGCAGATCCATCTAACCCCAGAGACAACCTTTTCCAGCTCCTCCCCTCTGGTAGGCGCTACAGAGCACTGTATGCCAAAACCAACAGACACAGAAGCAGTTTCTTCCCACAGGCCATCACTCTGATGAACAGCTGATTTCTGACACACAGTGTCAGGAACAATTCCTGTGCAATAACCCAGTAACTCTGTCTCTAATCAGTCACCTGTTTACTGGTTTCCACTTATTTATTTATTCACCATTCTCTATTTCAGTGCTGTTCATACTATGTCATATTGTATATACTGTATACCAATACATCTACCTCAGGTCATAGGTCTTATTTATTTTTTCCAGCATCCTTTGCACTATGCTCCATCACACTGTGTACATGTGTACATGTATGTGTACCTGTATATCATATCCACCTTCAACATGTACATAATGAGAATAATAGTTCACTCTTGCATCCTTTGCACTCTGATCACTGCACTATTTGTCAATATGTCTATATTGTTTTGTTCATGGTGTGTAGGTTAGTGTTGTCTATACTGTAGTTTGTGTCTGATTTTACTTTACTATTATTTTATTATTGTGTTATGGTATTTTTGTACAAGTAAGCACATCGTGAGCAATGTACAATCCTGAGTCAAATTCCTCGTGTGTGTACACATACCTGGCAATAAAGCGGATTCTGATTCGAAGATTTAAAGTTGTACCTGAGTGAAATGCTAATGGGAATCTACATGTTATCTGTCTTTAAAGATGTTGTATAAGTTGTAGTTATCTAAACAGAACAGAAACTATGTACTCACCGACCCGGCTTTGATTTATAACAGAAGGTCTAAGACTCAAACAGTCAGGCAAACCCCTCCACATATGAGCTGGAATTTCATCCAGAGTTTCTACTGTCCCCTCACGAATAGCCATGATCTACAATACATTAAAAATGAGGGGGTTTTTTTAATCAAAAAAGTATCAAAATCCTGTAAACAGGTCAAATATAATTGTTATGTTAAACATCAGCAGATAATATCCTACTTTTACAGACTACAAGAAGTAAATCTTTTACCTGTTCAGGTTTCCACAAGACAGTGAGCACCAAGTCTTGACAGAGTGTCACCACGAGGACTGAAAATACAGAGTAAAGTAAGCCAGTTAAAAAGCAGCAGCTGACCTGAATGGATGCTCTTGAAGGGAATTCATTACAAGCTGCATCTCAGTGAGGGCAACACAGCAACTGTCTGATATATATCTATATGAATATTTATGTCATATAATAAAATGGCAAATAGGCTATCAAAAAACACGGAGTGTTCTACAATTCTGTAAAATTGACTAGAGTGTCTTTGTCATTAAAGACTGATAATCTGTGTGGTTTTACAGCATGCAGAGACTTTATTTATGCATTCAAGTTTTTTAAAAGTATGCGCTGGATAAGATGTACCCTTACCAATGGTTTAAAAGAGAAAAGCAGCAAATCCTCACATTTGAGAAGCTGCAATTGTGAACGTTGCTTAGAAAGTGACTCAAACGATTAATGATCAGAAAATTCTATACATTTTCACCTGATCAACTAATCAATCAATGGACTTTCAGCTTTCTTGCATATATATACACACACACACATACATACACACAGACACCATAACATTTCTAACTTGACTTAATGATGACTGCTACATCATCTCAAAGATTAGATGAGGCAGATGAATGACACAGCTCAGACATTAAACCTTGAACGTCCTGTTAAAATAAAAAGGATAAGATGCTGAACTTTTTCCTGGCCAGTTCGTTAACCTTCATTGGATTCCCGCCCCCCTTACTTCAGGCTAATCCGCTGGTGCCGGAGTTGTGATCAGACATTTTTAAATCCCTTCTAGCTGAAGTTCAAGCAACAAATGGAGAGATTTCAAGGTGGGTGTGTGCGTGTGGGTGTGTGCGTAAAGCGGATTTAAAAGCGGTATTCATCTGTCCATCAAGAAAAAGTTGAGAGAGAAAATAAAATGAACGGATGTATGAACCGCACGGCGCCTGAAGGATGCAGTTTATTGTTACCCTTGTAGGCAAACCGTCTGCTCTCCTTATTCTTCCCGATGCTGGCGGCAGTAAGGTGGTTTTCTCCCCCAATTTTGCCTGCCGTAGGCTAGTTTTTTTGGATTTAGGCTACTCGTACGCGCACTTACCTGCTTTATTTGACCGGGGACTTGTGATTTTTGTGCTCTACCTGCTTTCAATCTGCTGAAAATGGCGGATGGAGGCTTGAGTCGAAAGCCTCCTCTGTAACTCGGATCGTGTAGTGTAGTTGGGAGAGGCAGCCTGTCAGACCCGTACACATACAGCGATGGGACAATAATGTTCAGCAAGGAGGTTTTTGTAGACGACGAGGCTTCCTGGTCTTCTCAAGTCCTGTCCACACTGCAGCCTCACATGAAACCATGCCAATTAAGTACCTTGCTTAGATTCATCTGTGAACATAATGGGCCTGTAGGCTGGTGCCATCTGTGCAGAGTTAAGAACTCAATATGAGCAGGCAAATGCAAACACATTTCAGTTTTATTTGGTGGTAAACTGTCCTCAACTCTATTTTTATTCATATATATATATATATATATATATATATAACATCTTAAATGCTTTACTTGCAGAGAGTTGCTGCTGTGTTTTTATTTGTTGGTGAATTGTTTCCCCTCACTCTTAAATACACTTATTCCACCTTATTGCACCTGCCAGCTGACAACTAAATGTGAGTCATTTATCTGAGTTCAAAATAAATGAGCGGACAGTCTGAAAGATGCTGCAAAAACACTATGTTGGGTTTTTTTCAGTTTAGTTAAATTTATTTTTATTTCACTCAGCCGTAGTGCTGCTTTCCAGAAAATCATAAGAACATTTATTAAAAACTAAAAATAAGCCATTAAAACACATCAAACAGTTGGCATCCAGATACCAGTTTATGAAGTCAGTCCCTGAAATTTAGTGACAGTACAAAAAACAACAATGACCTGTTTTCTGAAAAAATAACTATTTTGCAGGCTGATGTTTTAAGAAGTGACTCACAATTTCTATGGTGGCCGAACACATAAAATGCACTTCCACCTGAGTAGGCATGATATAAATACCATATTCACTCTGTCGCAAGTTTATTAATTACACTTACCTAAAAACAAATGCCATCTAAAACAACAGTCCTGAACTTAATGTTTTTGTTAAAGCTGTTTTAGTGAGATGTTGATTCAACTTCATGGTCATTTTGGAGGATGTATTTTGTGGTGCTGTTGGACTGTTTTGAGTTATACAGGGACTTGTTTCCGTTATTTAACTGACCCTTACTGATATAAATAGGGTGGAAAAATTATAACGCAATACAATTCAACAGCAAACTACATCCAATAAAGCTTTAAACAAAACTGAGTACTATAACCTTCACAAAGGCAGGGTTTATTGCAGGACTGTTGTGTTAGACTGCATTAGTTTTATCTAGGTGTACCTATTGCAAATGAGTGTACATGTCCTTTTGGAATCAAAGTCTTCAAATGGACATGAAGGTCAGCAAAAACACTGTGCAATGAATGAAAAAGTGGATTTTTTTTCTTTTAGGCATTATGGGAACAAGGCCTCTAGTAGGGGCCAGCAATGGATGGATAAAATCCTCTATCACAGTGTATGAAATGTTATATCACACTTTCAAAATATATATATCTTAATATACCAGTCTACATTTTCTATAGCTGCAAAAATCTTATGAAAGTCTTGTAATGTCATAGGACAGATTGCCACAAAGGCCTCATAGACCCACGTATGTTAAAGGGATACTGTAGCTGCCATGATACAAACAGTACATTTACATCTTCTCCTAGTATATATTGTCAATTGTCATAACACAGCAAAACAAGAAATTATTCAAATTGCTCTAGCTACATGGAACATGAAAACAGTTCAAACAAAACAGGATTTACATTTATTAGACAATAATTGTAATAATTGTAAGTCTTCTTCTCAGATGTGTGTGTGTGTGTGTGTGGCCTTTGTTCTCTGCAGCCCACAGGTGTTGAAACCTGAGTAAGCTTCAGTTGCATACAGTTCCTGTTTGGATACAGTTGTTACTTGTTCCCATAAACAGTAGACACATTGGTTCTCAAAGGGCACATGCTTGGCCATCTGACTGTTATCATTATTTACGTGTGCATGTCTGTGGCCACTAGAGGTTGCTATGCTACCATAAACAGGTTGCATCCTCCTCAGAGTCAAGTCTATGCCTGGAGATTTGTGAACTAGTTAGAAAAAGGTCTGACACACTCATCATTTATGCCATGAAAGTATAACTCTCAGCGCAGCGCTACAACTGACAAGAAAGTCGTTGGTGAGTTGTGAGCGGATGTGTGATCTATGTGTTTTATTGTACATCTTCCTGTCAGAGGTTAAAATGCTCTCAGCACAGTAGCAATCATGCAACAAAGTGTCTATCTATTTTAGTTGTGCTTTCTTACATAAACCTTACTGAAATAAAATGTAACACCATTCTTACTGTTAATAATTATGAAAGCATCTGTGTTACACCGTCTTAAGGCGTGACTTCATGCCCCATCATGACACATGGTCAGCAAGTTCTTATCCTTACTAGTCTGGCATCTGGTACACCTGAGAGTACTCAGCCAGGGTTCTTATATTAATGACATCCTGTTTGTTGTATTGCCTTTCTATTCATTCCAAAATATCCCAGCAATGCTTTTACAGAAGACAAATCACATTGTGGACTAGTCATGTACCTCATGTGCTTCTGCAATGTCAGTAACCTCAGTGCTCAAAGCATCTCTCAGCCAGATGCTCATTCCTGTCCCCCTTTTCACAAGCTTTCACCCCTGCTGTTCAAGCAATACCAAATTCCTCCACCCATGCTCCACCCTGATGACTTTCCCATGTCCATCAGGCTGACAGCTTTCATAGGTCCTCCTGCGTTTGTATGAGGGCCGTAACTCTTCATCTCACATCCTTCTTGAACAAACCACACAGGATAGGTTCACAGTTTTTTAATTATGTCTTAAAACTACAGTCAGGTGCACGTGTGAACACTGAAACATTGAGGTCTTGCTTGATCTAGTCATTCCCCTGGTTCATACTAGCCATCAGAAGATCCCTTCTTGATGTGCTTTCAGTGTAAGTGAAGCCCTAGTTTTGTGCAAAAATGTGTTCAAGATGTTATCTGAAGCTAATATGAGGCTTCAGCAGTCTGAGTTAGACAAATCAAGTGGATTTCTTCCAAAGTGTTTTATCACAAAATTCACATGGGCACCTGACTGCTGTTTTAAAACAGGCTTGAAAAACTGTCCTTTAAACATTAACAGCAGAAATATTTAGATTCCAAAAAACAACATCTGGATGGCCGTCCAGAAATTTAGGACTATTTTTTTGCTTACACACATGAAGAGCCATTAAGCCATATGTTATATTTAGTAAATGTCCTAAATATACTGTGTGTTAATAAAAATAAATGTTTTGATTACTGTATGTAATGGCTGCTCTGTGTTACTAACATGATTTGTCTTGTTGTGATGTTGTATATGTACGTTAATTTGTTCTTAGGTCACTTTTATCCAAGAGATCTTGATCTGACTGACAACTCCTGAATAATTAAAAGCTTAATTAAATGGAAAAGTACCTCTAAAGTATATAAAAGCCATATTACCTGCTCTTCATTTGTTCTTAAAATTAAGTATTCTGTTACAATCTTTACTTCCAGATAAATCTGCATTTATTTCATACATGATCTTGAAAATAAGTACAATTAAAAGCATGCAACCATTACAGTGGAATATGTTTACTGTACAATTTTAATACAGAAGGCAGTAAAGCTTTCATTTGGAACAGCCTGTCCCCCTCACCATCCTAAAAATATTAACTCTGTGTAGGATGAGCCGTGGACACATAACTGGTCCAGTCCTGCAGCATGCCGAAGTGTGATTGATACGACAGCCCTGCGTCTCATGCTGCATGACAGAGCAGGAAAAGTGATAGGCCTATTTGGCTCTTAAACAACATGTAGAAGACGTGTGCTTCTTCATGAATGTGGTGAACTGTACTGTATGTATGAGCCATGAGGCCAACAGAAATGTGCACATTGTACATAAAGTACATTTTGTCAATAAAGGGTGTACAATGTTTGATTGAACAGCCAAAAGAAAGAAAATATTCTGTATACCTGCACTGACCATTTCTTTTAATGATCTGCAATAACAAAACTCAACAAGGAAAGTTACAAGTGCATCAAAGTTTTCATCGTCCATAAGTTTTAAAATCAAAAAAACACATACTATTAAACACACATTACATTTCATGGAGCATGACTGTAATCTTCAGTAAAGTTGATCACATGCTCACATTTATCATAAACCACTGCTATACCATTTATACTAGTATGTTATCAGTGTCTCCAGTAGCTATTGATAATAATAATAATAAACAGCTTAAGTTAGGTTATGACACAGTTTTAAGCTCTGAGGTGGAATATGCACTTAAGTGCAATGTGTAGGTACTTTTACATTTACTTAAGTATTTCCATTATGCTCCACTGCATTTATTTGACACCTTTATTTTAGATACAAAACATATGATCACCCTGTAAAATATAATGCATTGACATGGATTAAAGGTACCCCGTGAAGCTTTTGACCACTAGTAGTGCCAAGGGGCAATGTTTTTATGAGTGTGTCCCTCGTTTTGTTTGTATGGTGTTTATGCACGAGGTTATGGGCAACATGATACACATTCCTGCCACGGGTTTCAGGGTATTCCCACTGATTGACAGTTGGTGGTGGTAACACAAAAAGAAGAGAAGAAATGTGCCAGCAAAGGCAGTGAAGAAGATGATTGCAAGCATGTAAACAATGCATGATTTAAAATATTCATAAAATCAACTGGTAACACTTTATTTGGATAGTCTGTCTACAGTTTTTTACAGTATTTGTAACATTGTAACTGTTTAATTTTCTTTAGATGTTTTACGGATTATCAATAGAGTATATGAGATAATTCATGCGTAAACCAAACCAAACCTAGAAAACTTGCATTTGTAAACCTGCTAAATTGTTAAAATGAACTAATAGCTTGAAATGTTACAAATGTCTGTAAACTACCTGTAGGAGGAGTATCCAAATAAAGTGTAACTAATCAACTTTGAAAATGGTTTATGAGGATGTAGTGCACTGAAAACATTTGTTAAATCTCAAGGATACACACAATGTATTTTGGTGAGACAGTGAATGTTAACAAAACAGTTGTTGTAAACAAGAAAACTCCACATGGCACTTTTAATCTACCAAAAAGTATACAAAGCAGGTAATATTAGCTCCGCCTCAATCAACAGGAAAATGCTGCTTACACATTCCTGGATACAAATGTCATTACATTTGATACTTGCTGACAATACTTACACATTTCTACTTAGGAACAGGGCTTCTACTAGTAAAGTAGAGTAGAGGTAGTGCTGCTATTACTGAAGTAGAATATTATAGTAACTGTTCCATCAGTTGATTCCATTATTATAGTGGCTTTCTGGCTGTCCAAACTTTGGAGAAACTGGAGAATTTCCTTCAGTGGACTTTTCTTAAGCAAAGATCCAATACAGGGAAACTCGTTCTTCTCAGTGCTTCACTTGCTCCATATGTCTTCAAACAGCTATTCCAATTTTCAATGATCTTTACTTTAGTGCTAAAGCAGAAATCATTGCAAATTTATAGACAGTGTTCCTGACAATGTTACGAGAAGTGATTTGAATACTAAACCATTTCATAATTATGGATTCATGAAAATTGGATCTGGTGGCACTGTTGTACTCACTTCCATTCAGTGCAGTTTCTTGGATACAGTGCTCCAAAGAAATCCGATAGTGATAAAAGACATCAGTGTGAAGAATGCTGCGCCGAGCACTGTCCCTCTGTTCACCAGAGCTGGAAGACCAAAACTGTCATTAGTGAAATCAACACTCGTAATTGCCACATGCAGTGATATTTAACTTTTCTCACTGTGAGCTTATAAGCAGAGGAAAACATGCCCTCACTCCACTGTTTGATGAGTTGACTATTTCTCTCACTTATTTAAGTTCACTATAATTGGTAAATATTATCTCATATTTTTTTTAAATATAATATAATTCAGTTCAGTAGAATTATGATAAAGAACAACATTTATAATGTGACGAGACACATTTATGGTGTTAAAAATAGCTTTGTGTTGGATTCTTACCTATAGGTTCATCTTCTATCAATGTAATTACAGCTTCACTGGTGCCATTACCACCTTCCGTGGGAGCAGGAACAATTTCTGCCTCTGCATCAGTGACACCTGGTTCAGGAGCCGTGACAGGTTCAACTGTGGCTTCAGTTAAGATCTCTGTTGCAATATGAACCTCTATTGTAGCTGCTGGGACTTCCTCGCCTGGATCCAGTACTGTCTCCGTGGTCTGTATGGTGACGGATGTGACATGTATCTCTGCATCAGTGTCATCTGCTTCATTCTCCTGAACAGCTGTGTTGTCTTCCTTTGGGAAAGGATCTGATTCCACAACTTCTTTTGTGTTGTCTTCTGGAGCATCCTCTTCTAGATCTTCCAAGGGGATGACGAGGATCGGGTCTTCTGGAGCTGGTTCCTCACTAGTAAGTCCCACAAGAACAATGACAGCAGGTTTTTCTGAGGCTGGTACTGTTCCCTCCGCTTCCACTTGACCTTCCTCTTCTGTGTCAAGTTCTGCATGGACAAGGACAACAGATTCCTCTTCTTCTGGTGTACTAGAAACAGAAACAGCAGCTTCTTCATCTGGTTCTTCTGGGGAAACTATAGTGATTGATTCTTCTTTAACTTGTTCTTCCAGCTGCGGCTCCTCTTCAGCAGGATCCAAAGGAACAATGATACCTGGACCTTCTGTGTCCTGTTCTGACTCCTCTTGTGCAGCAGGTTCCACTTGACCATCTTCTTCTGTCTCAAGCTCTACAGGAAAGAGGGCAACAGATTCCTCTTCTTCTAATATACTGGCAAGTGGTTCTTCATTAGTAGCAGGGTCCACATCAGCATTTTCTTCCAGGACTACTTGTGCTTCATCTTCTTTCGCATGTTCCTCTGGAGCTTCCTCTTCTTTTGTTTCTGAAGAAATGATAAGGGCTGTTTCCTCTTGTTCCTCTTGATAGGGTTCTGGTTCAGCAGGTTCCATGGGAACAATAATGGGTTCTTCTGCAGCTGACTCCTCTGGTGCGGTTTCCTCTGCAATAGATTCCACTTGACCTTGCTCTTCTGTCTCAAGCTCTACAGGAAAGAGGGCAACCGATTCCTCTTCTTCTAATGTACTGGGAAGAAGTTCTTCGTTAGCAGCAGGGTCCACGTCAGCATTTTCTTCCAGGACAATAGAAACTGTTTCCTTTTGTTCTTCTTGATCCGGCTGTGGTTCAGCAGGTTCCATGGGAACAACAACAACAGCAGGTTCTTCTGGAGCTGGTACTGTTTTCTCTGCAGCTTCATCTCCTGAAGCCCCTACCTGTATAATAGGGATTGGTGCTGCTGGAGCTGGTTCCTCCAGGCCGTGCTGCTCTGGGGATACATTTTCTACAGCACTTTCTCCAGCAACAGCAGTTTCTTCTTCTAAATTTTCCTCTTGAGCTTCATCTTCTGACCCTTCTAAAGGAATGACTGGGATATGTGCTTCTAGAGCTGGATCCTCCGCATAGTGCTGTTCTGGAGACTCACTCCCCACAGCAACAGCTGGGGCAAGTTCTTCTGTAGTTTTATCTGGAGATGCGTTTGCAAAGGCAGCTTCTTCAGGGACAGATTCCTTCTCTGAAGATTCCTGTGGAGCTGCAGCCAAAGTCTCCTGAGGGGCCAATTCCTGATATAAGGCATCATCATCATCCCAATCTTTAATGAAAACTGGTTCTGGTTCGTCTTTTGCAGTAACTGGGATGTCTTCTTCAGCAGTTTGCTCAGGAGATGGACCTGCTTCCCCTGCAACAACTGGAATGAGTTTCTCCTGAACGTATTTTTTCTCTTCTATAAAGTGACTGTGGTTGTCAGTTATTGGTGCAAGTTCCTCTTGACCTGGTTCTTCTGCAAGAGCAGAAGACTGAACAATGTTGGCAGCTGCAATAGAAGTTGAGTGATAACTTGAAATGGTTCTCCAGTGCATCAACAGTATAGCCATTTGGTATGTTCTCTAAGTTAGTCAACAAAGGAAGCCTTATTTACCTAAAATCTGTTTTAATAAACATGAAAATAGTTATATATTTATTTATTTATATAAAAACCAGGGCAACCTGATGACAAATGGGCTACTGGAGACATTCATGGACTAGAGCAGAAAACATGGATCTGATGCAATGCTACTATACAAGCAATCCCAGTGAGAGGGGTTATATCATCAACACTGACAAAGAAACCACTTCTAGCTCAGTGTTCTAACATCTGCAAACGGCAGCTATCACAACTAGAGATTGATGAGGTACAACAAATATGCTACGGCAAGGAGGAGCCAGGACGACAGGTCAGCGGGGAGATGTTATCATCATCATCCCCACACTCAGAGATTGGGTCTCAAGCCCTTACGGCTCAACACAAGGGTGACTGACCTACGATTGAAGATCATAACCAAGCTGGACCCCCAAGTACAACGACCAAGTACAACGACCAAGATTGCCAAGGCTAAGTGACAAAGTACCCTCTGAAAGTCTGCTAGAAGATGTGAATGCAGCACTCCATACTATCCCTACTAAAGCCATAACCGAGACCAATGAGCTGATGTACGCCACAGCAACAGTGATCCTAGTGATGCTTGGCTATAAGATGAACGCCACAAAGAGCATTACCCCCCATGGAGGAGAAGGCTAGAGGTCAAGATCAAGGCAACACGAAGAGAGGTTAGTCAGCTCTCAGAGCTACAGAAAGGTGCAAGGAAGGGGCTACCTAAGAAATACAACAAGCTGTCGATACCTGAGGGTCTGGAGACTGCCAAACAAAGACTCACCGCTCTGGCTACCCGCCTAAAGAGATACAAGGGAGAAGCAGAAGCCTGGAGAATAAACCAGATGTTCTCCACCGAACCATCCAAAGTGTACTCTCAGTGGCAGGGTAATAACACAAGATCAGATCCACCCAGGGCTGAGACTGAACAGTACTGGAAGAACATATGGGAGAAAGAGGCATCCCACAACACCAATGCTCAGTGGCTAGTGGATCTAAGAACAGATCACAGCAATCTCCCAGAACAAGAACCAGTAACCATTACATTGGCAGACATCCAAGAAAGAGTTGCAGGTATGAAGAGCTGGACAGCACCAGGCCCTGACATGATCCACACCTACTGGCTGAAGAAACTAACTGCACTCCATGAACGCCTGGCAGCACAAATGAACCAACTGCTGATGGATGGGACCCACCCAGAATGGTTAACCCAAGGATGGACAGTCCTGATCATGAAGGACCCCCAGAAGGGAACAATCCCATCCAACTACCAGCCAATAACCTGCCTCTGCACAACATGGAAGCTCCTGTCAGGCATCATAGCGGCTAAGATGAGTAGGCACATGGCTCAATACATGGACAGGGCCCAGAAGGGAATGGGTAGTAATACCAGGGGAGCCAAGCACCAGGTACTGGTTGATAGAGCAGTCACTCGAGACTGCAAGACCAGGCAGACCAATCTGTGCACCGCCTGGATTGACTACAAGAAAGCCTACGACTCAATGCCACATACATGGATACTGGACACTAATAGCCTTCATCAAGAACTCAATGGGGCTGTGGAAAACAAGTCTGGAAGCCAACTCAAAGCCAACTGCACAAGTCACCATCAAGTGCGGCATATACCAAGGCGATGCACTATCACCGCTGCTGTTCTGCATAGGCCTGAACCCCCTCAGCCAGATCATCACAAAGACTGGCTACGGATACCGGTTCCGAAGTGGAACAACCATCAGTCACCTCCTCTACATGTATGACATCAAGCTGTATGCCAGAAATGAGCGAGACATCGACTCACTGATCCACACTACCAGGATCTACAGCAACGACATTGGAATGTCATTCGGACTGGACAAGTGTGGTCGCATGGTGTCAAAAAGAGGGAAGATGATCAGAACCGAGGAGAAACCATGAGGAGGCAGCAAGGATGTCCGCCACAGCCAAATACCTACAGAGAGTGAGGCAGATCCTGAAAAGTCAGCTGAATGGGAAAAACAAGATCTGAGCCATCATCACATACGCCCTGCCAGTCATCAGATACCCCGCTGGTATAATAACCTGGCCAAAGGGCTCCTCCTAATTATATATATGAATATATATATATATATATATATACACACACACACACACACATATATATATATATATATATACATACATATTCACATACACACACACACACACACACATATATATATATATATATATATACATACATATTCACATACACACACACACACACGTGCTGGTCATATAATTAGAATATCATCAAAAAGTTGATTTATTTCAGTAATTCCATTCAAAAAGTGAAACTTGGATATTATATTCATTCATTACACACAGAGTGATATATTTCAAATGTTTATTTCATTTAATTGTGATGATTAAAACTGACAACTAATGAAAATCCCAAATTCAGTATCTCCGAAAATTAGAATATTACTTAAGACCAGTACAAAAACAGTTTTTTTTTTTTTTTTAAATGTTGGCCAACTGAAAAGTATGAACATGAAAAGTATGAGCATGTACAGCACTCAATACTTAGTTGGAGCTCCTTTTGCCTGAATTACTGCAGCAATGCGGCGTGGCATGGAGTCGATCAGCCTGTGGCACTGCTCAGGTGTTATGAGAGCCCAGGTTGCTCTGATAGTGGCCTTCAGCTCTTCTGCATTGTTGGGTCTGGCGTATCGCATCTTCCTCTTCACAATACCCCATAGATTTTCTATAGGGTTAAGGTCAGGCGAGTTTGCTGGCCAATTAAGGACAGGGACACCATGGTCCTTAAACCAGGTACTGGTAGCAAATCTACACTGTTATACAAGCTGTACACTCACTAATTTACATTGTAGCAACGTGTCATTTCTTCACTGTTGTCACATGAAAATAACAAATATTTACAGAAATGTGAGGGGTGTACTCACTTTTGTGAGATACTGTATTAGTTTAGACTTAAAAGCTAATTGTGGCTGTGGCTAACAATGTTGCCGTTCTCCACAAAGAAAACCCCCACAGTACACTATAGCTCTGAAAATGGCGTTAAATGTAAAGGTGGCTGATTATGTAACAGTTAGGATCTCCAGTGACCTGATACAAATATGGAGGGTGTGTAGTGATCCAAGGTTAGTTCAAATGTCTCACAGGGTAGCATGCTAACAAGAGCAAAATACCTAAAGCAATGTTTGCTTTTTCCTGACTTAGATTCTGTTGACTCAAAATCTACCCATTATGTACCACCAAACACAGGTTTACATTACTGAACAACATATTTATGTACTTCTGTAACATATTTCTGAATTAAGTTAGTACATTTAGTGTATTCTGAATTTCACGTAATCATGAATCAACACCAGTAATCTGTTGAATTAGTTGCAATACTTACAAATGAGATAATATATGAATAAGAATTTAAATATTATAGTATTTTAGGATACCTACATTATTGTCGAGATTATTACCGTTGTAGTTTTGCACTTACTTTTCATATCATTGATCTAGGCTAATTTAGGGTTTCCTTTCTAATAATTATGATCAATAATTATTGTATTGAATGAGTTTAGAAGAAATGCATGGCTTACGTATTGGTGCCGATGAGCATAGTTGAATATTTAGGACCAGGGTCAGCAGCAGCAGAGAGAGAGTTTTGAACATTATGTCCAATCTCTCAGAGTCCTGCAGTCAAACAACTTCCAAAAACTCCAATACAGCAGTCAGATCAGTGCTCCTACTGTGAAGGAATATCCTACAGGGTTGAAGCACACGTGTAAGGTGTCAGCGTGGACACATTTTGTGAAGTGACACACCACATGGAAATACTGGGAGGGTGCTTCAAGGGCTGGGTGGGTAAAAAGAGAAACCTACTGGGAGATCACATGGACTGTTTCTACAAGACTGCACACCAGTCGTTCCTTACTTTCTGCCTTTAAAGCTCTGTAAAAAAAACAGACTGTTTTCTAAACACTACATTAAGATGAGTTGCTTAAACATGTATTTACAGCAATCCATTTTTGGTGCCTTGGTCTGTCCCAATCTAAGATGTTTATTTTAACGTTTTTTTGTTTCTCTATTTACAATAAAAGGTATTTGTTCTGTAAATTCTGTGTCCCACTCATCTTTACTCAGTCTCAGACTTATCAGTAAAACAGTGTTTAGAAACTTTCCATCTGGTACAGTTTAAAGAGGATATGCTACCTTTTGATATTTCCATTAACTGAAGCATATTTGTAAGTGCGTTTATAAAGCATATCAATATAAAGAATATCGTTTGGGCAGTGTAATAAAGCCCTTGTAACCTAGGGAGTGATCTTTTATTAATGTGTGTTTTTCACGTTTTTTGTTGCTTGTTAATATTTAGGAAACTGTTTGGGGGTTTTCTTGTTTTTTTTCACGTGTTTCAGAGGAGCTGCTCATATTATGACAGATATTTAAGTCACCTCCATGCTTAGGTTTTGAAAAATCGGTACATCTGCTGATTAAAATGTCATCCTGCCGTGTAATATTGACGGAAAAAAGCTCAAACAGCACATTAATCCACAGTGAAGTTACCATATTTTATTTCTTTAAGTGCCATTCATGCATATTGGGGAAGGGGGTGGGGTGGGCGGTGGTATCGACAATTCTAATAACACTTGAGTTATTTTACAGCACTAAACAAATACAAAGAGTAGCTGTGTCACCTCATTTGACAACAAAAGTAATAAACCGTGCAATAAACAAAAAAAGGACAAATAGGAGGGGGAAAAAAATACAAGAAATGACAAAGACAAAATCAAAAAAAAAAGAAAAAAAGAAAGAAGAAAAAAAAACACAAACCAAATATATATTATCAACACTGAAACACTGAATGTAGAACCATAGTACAGGTAAAAGGTAGTGTCACACAAAAAAGCCAACGCATTTTCATCACATATATACAATATAGATATATACATACTGTCACCCTCTGATTGGACAATAACAAAATACTCTATTCTTTTACCTCCTCTCTTTCGTGAGTAAGACCTGCCTTGATACCCCACCCCCAAGAGGAAAAAAGGGATGATTGAAAAGACGTATATGTACAAGCACAACAACACACCAGCACTGAATAAAATAGGCCCCAATCAGCAGTACTTGTTGGCAGTTCTCTCCCGTATTGTAACAAGGCTTTTTTTTTTTTTTGTTGTATCTTTTCATCTTTTTTCCTCACTAATAGTAATCTCTCTGGCAGGTACATGTCCAGCGGAATTTAAAAAAAGAACTTACACAACTCACACAAGCAAACACACAAATACACATACATACAGACATAATGTAAAACTGTGATTGTGATCCAGTCATTGTCTTCACCTTTTTCCCTTTTAGCCACATATGTTAGCTCAAATGTATTTTCCCAATGGGCTGCTGTGCTCAAATATGTAGGTTGTGTGTTCACAGTCTTCACCTGGAAGAACTGAAACACACGTCACCTTCACACCAACCAAGGACCCTCAGACTTTTCTCCATTGTAGGCCCATAGAGTCCTATTGAATACACATTGATGCTCTTTTTCCACTGCTGTCTTCAGTTGCAGTCCTTTGGCCCACACAGTCATGATTTGGGTCACTCAACTGACTAAGTATTCTGTCTGAGCAATTCTGGCAGTTGAACACTTTAAAAACTCAGTTGAGCTCCACAGGCGAGGCAATCCTCCACATACAGCGGACATTTGATATACGAAAAACTGACAAAACATCGCAGAAATAAGCAGGAGTGGGCAGGTATGATTGGCAGGAAAAGAAAACAAACTATTAGCTGAAAATATAAAACTGAATGGCAGTGTAGAAGAGAACATGACTTCATCTGCACAGTTTAACGGAAGATCTACAGCATAAAACTGGGCTGGTTCTATAAGCTTCTCTGTGTTCAAATGTAGAAACATACAGTGCTATAATATCCAATAAAATAACTATGTGAGACTTGCCTTTTCTTCCATAGATATTATGCAATAATCATAAAAAAAGAATCCATGATTGTCATCCAAATATGAAACAAAACTAAGGTGACCACTGGAGACCCTCGTTGCTAAAATATCTTAAAAGGAATAGTCTGACATTTTGGGAAATGTTTACTTATTACTTATACTTATTCACTTTCTTGCTGAGAACACAAAGACTGAACTGGCCTGGGTGAAGGCTGAACTAGCCAGGATCTGTCCAACAGTAACAAAATCCACCTACCAGTAATTCTAAATCTCAGTAATTAACGTGTTATATCTCCAGGATGTGACCTCACCTAGCCAGGAAATAGTACAATAAATTGTAGTTTTTACACTAAGATTTTTGTACGGATAAACACATGAGACATGTTGATTTGTGAGCTTCACAGGTGCAGGCGGATTTTCTTATCTTTAGACAGAGCCAGGCTATCTGTTTCCCGAGTCCTAATGCAAAGTTAACTACTGTAGCCAGATGCTAGCTTCATAGTTACCATGCAGTCATGAGTGGAAACAATCTTCCTGGCAAGAAAACAAACAAGTGTATTTACCAAAATGTCGGAAAATTTCTTTAAACAAGGACACACAGTGTCATAGATGCAAAGCACTGTACACAGTTCAGCAGTGTTGCAGAGAGGAGAAATAATCCTGGTCATTGTCAACTGTAGACAATGCCTTATAATTGCCTCTAGGGGTCAGACAGTCTAACAGTGGGAGAATGAATAAATGACAGAATGAGTTTGTGAGTGACTGACTAGATTTTAAAATCCTGGAGGTGCTTCGCATCTTAAAAATGGTTTACGATCAACAAAAGTGTGCAAAGAGCGTTTTTTTTGTTTGTTTGTTTTTAAACATAGTGTCTCTAAAGTTCAGCACCTGTCTGATTGAGGAGCCACTTCTTACAGGACACAGAGGACAGGTTTGCAGAACCGCTGATCTCCCTGTTCTGTGCTTGAGAAACCCTTCCTACCAAAAAAAATAACAAAAACGCATGTCTCAAATCTAGTCTTCAATCACTGTGTGCATCTGCTTTTGTGCTCATAGATAGCATAGAGATGATTGCAGCAATCAATCATAGCCCTAAAATTACAATAAAACCAAAACACGCACACATACACACACATACACGCATACACCATATGTTCAACCAACACACACACACACACACACACACGCGCGCGCACACACACACACTGTATGTACTGTGTAATGAGTCACATTTCCCATTCTGTTATGATTGTATAACAGCAAATTCTTACGCTATCCAACTATCAAAACATTGGGCAGCTAAAAAAAGAATCACATCTCCATTATTGAAATGCCAGAAGCAACAATAAACACTGAGTGTAGCATCGAAACCTCAATTTAATGTACAACAGGCAGGAAAAGGCATGACTTTGGATGCAACTCATTCAACAAATCAAGGAAATGTGCACCAAAACGCTTGCTTTTTTTTGCCCTTTTCAAATGGAAAGTTCAAATCTGATGCATATCCTATTGATCATTAATTAATCAAAGTATTAAGACATTTAAGAAGCTTCTTAAATGTTCTATTAGTTTTTTATTTGAATAGATTAGTCTACTAGCGATGTCTCAAGTTGGTGATGCTTGAAACCACTGCTCCCAAAATTGCACACACGTTCTTTACGTATTACTTGTTACTGTCACTAATATAAATTATTTTAATATGGTTTGCATACAATTTGAATTGTAATTGTTTAAAGGAATACACGTCTGTGCGGTACATATGAAGCTACATCCAGCAGACAATTAGCTTAACACAATGAGTGGGAACTGAGGAACGCAGCCAACCTGGCTCTGTCCAACGGTAACAAAATCAGCCTACAAGCATCTCTGAAGCTCACTTATTAACACGTTACATCTCCGCACTGCAACAGGCACAGATATAGACTGACACTAACCCCTTTTTTACGCTACGTTATTGTACGGACAACAAGATATACTGTGTTAATTAGTGACCTTTAGAGGTGCAGGTAGGTGGATTTTGTGGCCGGACAGAGGCAGGCCAGTTGTTTCCTCCGGTTTCTGGTCTTTGAGCAAGGCTAAGCTAACAGTTTCCTGGCTATAGCTTCAAATTTACCGTACAATCTTCTAATCTAACTCCTGGGAAGAAAGTGAATAAGCGTCTTTCCCTAATTATCAGACTATACCTTTAATAAAACTAAACCCCACTGATATGAACAATACACTTAACACATAACAAAAACTTGCTTGTAAATTAGAGACCAACCGGTCCTTCATTGTTGAGGCAGATGCCTTTGAAAGTTGGACGATATTTGTTTTTAGACATGAAGAGATTCTCTCAAATTGTTTTTTTACAGAAATGTGACCATCATATGGTCTGAGTGAACCACTTAACAGTTGTCAGTGCTCTCTGGTTGACAACTGCAACAGAAACACAGTTTTCTTTCGGTCTTTGACATTTCTGTAGTGCAATTTATTGTTTTACTTATTGGCTGCCTTCTATGCCAAAACTGATTTACTGGTGATAAGTTGATCAGTCAGACTCTAATGCAAATGATTTCATTGTTTCTGAATGATGGTGGCGTGTTTAATGATCAACAGGCTACTCATCTAAAACTTTCCCATGAAAACCTGCTCAAAAATGTGAATTGGTTTAGTATTTAATGTCACCACAGCTTCTGGTTGGTAAAGCAATTATTAACCAACATGATGCACAGAGAACCTAAATCCTATGGTTACTTTGGGTTGAATGAATTTAAAAAGACACAAAAAATATCTGACTTTCCTGCTTTCACCTTCTTCTCACACTCATCATATTCACTCATCTTGAAGTGCTTGAGACAGAGAATGAAGGAACAAAATTGCTGCACTCCCATAACTAGTCTGATCACATTAGTTGGCTATGAAAACTGATCACGATACTTTCTGTGATCTCCCTCTCACTTTCTCTCTTTGTTTAATATCAAGCCTGCTTAAACTTTTAACACCCTGTTCAAACCCTCAGTTACTGTAAACCTAACTTTACCACCAAATTCAGCCACAGCGGGGCCCGCTTTCTCCCAAAAGTGACCAACGAGCACCATCACATTACTCACAGACATGGCCTGTGTTTCTTAAAAGCAAAAAATAAAACAAAATCGTTTTTTTGAAAAAAAGAGAGAGATTAACTCATCCAAGAGGCAGCTGAGGCCAATGTCAACACGAGAAGAATTACAAGCTGAACACGTCGCTCAAATCACATAACAGTTACGGAGCGGGGGGGGTGTTGGGGTGGGGTGTTGGGGGGGGGGGGGGGGGGGGGGGGGGGGGGGGGGGGGGGGGGGGGGGGGGGGGGGGGGGGTTCTGACTTTGGAAGGCTGTTGGCTAGGGACAGGGAGAGGGCTGGCTGAGGAGCTGAGGAGCATGTGATTTAGTTTTCTACTTGTCTCTAGACAAGTACATAAGCAATCACTTTAACATGTCCGACTAAATATGATTGTCTTCAAAGTAACATTTTCTAGTTATGTTTTGCTTTTGTAAAAATGACGGGACTCTGAAGTCTGTCTCCCAAGCTTGTCAAATGTTCTTCTGAATCCCACCCACAGTGGTCTCCTTTTCCTCCTCCTCCTCCTGCGGCCTTTCAGCGCAGCCTGGCTTCCTCTGGCTTCCTCTGGCTTCCTCTGGCTTCCACCACCTCTCCTCGCTCCCTTTTGTTTGCAAAAGGAGGTCTAGGGGCTAGACAATGGAGTCCCAATCAAAGTCATCCTGGATGTCATCAGCTGGCATGCGATGCATCTGGAAGTTTCTGGCAGGTATCATGTGCTGCTGGTTCATCTGTGCATGGTGTCCTGGAGAGAGAAGAGGCGGCCGTTAGCTTTTCTTAGGCACGTTTTAATTAATGAAAAAAATCACGTTTTCTCTGTGGCTTCGGTCACCTGGCATTGTGGGTCCTGTGCTGCTCATTGGGGGCATGTGGGGATATCCTGGAGGACCCATCATGGACATGCTCTGTCTGGAGTCCATGTAGAGATTTCCTGAGGAGAGAATCAGAATAAAACTTTACTTTAAGCTCTAATCAAACTAATCACACCAGGAAAAGCACAATGCAATTCAAGTAATGCATTTTAACAAAGCCAGATTTAAGGAGGAGGCCCTGTAGTGTCATTTTTTACGGTCATTTTACAGGAGTAAAGGATCTGTCTGAAAGTAGGGCTGCAACAATTAGTTGACATAATAGACAACATCAATTCTAAAAATTTATCGACGTGAAATTTCATTGTTGACGCCTCGTTACAGAGAGGCTGTTTAAGGGTCACAAAAAAGAAGCATTCGTGCGAGGAGTGGAGAAACAGGCTAAAACAGTTGAGAAATCAACTGTGTAGAATTTGAATATTGGCAGTTTTACGAAAGTTGATGGCGAATCGAAAATGTGCTCAAACGTTTTTGGATTTGAGAAGCTCCACAAGCTTTGACTGACACTGATACTTCATTCTGAATAGTAAACCTCGTTCACTTAATGGTAACGTTAGTGAGTTAGGCTGTGTTGGATATCAGTAATACACTTGAAAGATATTTAATTAGTTAAATGGTTTAATTAGGGTTAGGGAGTGACCAAAATAATCGCGACTAGTCGACTAATCTGTTAATTATGCGATTAGTCGACTAGTCGCGATTATTCTGGCTTCAACAAAAATAATCATTAGTTGCAGCCCTGTCTGAAAGTATAGCTAATACCCACAGGTGAAAAATCATGCTTTTATTTACACTGCTGGACCCTTCAAACAATGTTTGAACTGTTTTCAGCTACACAGTATTGTCAAAGTACCTGCTCTCCTAAAGACACCCTTTTAACTTCAAAGTTTGTAAAAATAGCACAAGTGAGCAAAGTTCACATTAGGGGACCCTGACAAGGTTTGGGGAGAAGGAAAAAAAAGCCTAATTCTGCTACACAAAATTGTGTTTATTCTTTCAGACATTCCTCTAATCTTTTGTTCTTTCCTTGTGATTTGCAGGACTTTATCTCTTCAGGACTCAAAAATTATGCAAACAAATCAGGTAAAATAAATCATCTTTAAGATGAACTGGTCAAAACTGGTATACACATGCAGACGGGAATGAGGGACTGCAAGTAGACACTGTTTGGTTTAGGGTTCACGAGCCAAAAAGATTGAGTTTAGTATAATTAAAATCCTTACTGATGAACATTCAGAAAGACCGAATAACTGTACTGACATTGCAGTTGTTTTGAACCTCTATTTATTCTGTAAAACTACATGATCTTTCCCAGGAAAGAAAACCAGATAACAGGGCAGCAGTTAAAGTGCAAATGCCTGAATCTTTCAAGATGCACATTGCAGATTATTTCCTTGATGAGTCCAGAACAAAAGCTACTCACCACAACTACACAAGTTCAATCAAACGGTGACATGAATAAGGTCGTAGGGTTAAGGAGTGTGTGTTTAACCTGTATTGAGGTGCTGGCTGGGTTTGTTGGGGTGCATGGAGCTATGACAAACAGGAGGCTGCACTGCCCCTTGTGGCTGGATTACACCGGTGCGGGCGAAAAACTGGTTGATGGACGAGCAGAGGTCTGCGATCTGGGTGGGTTCCAGGGACCAATTGTTCAGCTCCGCTTGTCTCATACTCTCTCTTAATCCTTAGAAAGAGAAAACACACGTTTATAGACAAAAAAAGAGTTACTATCAGAGGTAGTGAAGGTATCTGTCTGCACTAAAATTGCCTTGTGACAATGAAATGTATGAAACTGCACCAGCCGACTGTCCAATAAATATAAATTTAGTAAATGAGGAACTAATTTACAAACATGAAGCAAAAACTTTGCTTGCAATATGTATTCATTATGGCAGTAACCTTCAGTGGGTGATATTTAAAAACATCCTACCTTGCAATCCTAGACTGTAATTGGATAAACTGACCTGCTGAGCTCAGTGTTTTGGTAATTAAACTTGAAGGCAGTGTTATTTAATTGAAGAGCTCAGTTTAATTAAACTCATAATCAACTCTACAGTGTCAACACTTCAACACTCAATCAAAAGCTGGGGCAGTACTGTACTATCAGCGATCAGCTCCTGGCTTTAAATGTTTGTTTTTTCTAAAATCTAGAAAGAACTTAATCTCAGACAAATATAATTATTATTTGTTTCATATTTGTAAATACAGTATGGTCTCTCTGTAGTGTCCAAACCGCACCTTGGAAAGGTGAAAGGTCGACATCAGCCCAGTTATAGCTGCTAGCAATACGACAGCTTTCTTTCAGTGCATCCAGATTTGGGTACCAGTCAGACAGTAAACCTGCAACACACACACAGGATACTATCTGTAACATTACAGGATAAGAGACTTGAAGGATACAGGTAATTTTGGTTTCAGCACCAAGTTCACTCCTGGGACAAATACAGATTTAGTCCCAATTACATCACTTACGGACAACTGCACGATAATTGCTGCTATAACTGTTATTTACTGTGAGTTAGGTAATAAGGCCAGATGATGCATTTTCATTGTAGTCACATTTTTATAGCTGTGCAGGCAGTATTGTGTAGTGCCAAATGAATGAGAAGGTAACACCAAATAAAACAGCTTATCAGGCTTTTAAAACAGTTCAGTGCTGAGGCCACTAGGAGGAGCCAGTCGACTCTGTAACAGCTGCTAAAGTCAGTGGATGCAGCATTGCTTTGTTCTCACCACAGCACAGATAATAAATCAGATTATGATTTACTGTTTAGCACCTACAACAATTTCTCAATGTGATATGACTAAAAAATGAGGACTGATACAAAACCATATTCAACTGAACACGTTGTCGTTGCTTTTGTTGATGTGTGCCTGTGTGATGAACAGGGTGAAGAGGAAACAACGCAGCGACGCTGCTTCAAAGGAAGACAATGACAGACAGAGGGTCTTACCTGTGTTGCAGGCCATCTGTTGCTGGGTAGGATGGGGCTGGTGGGAGAGGCTCTGATGCTGCTGTCCGTGTTGAGAAGGGTGCTGGCTGTGCTGCGTGTGTTGGGAGGGGTGTGGCGTGTGTTGCTGTGGGTGCTGGCCGTGGGACGGGTGCTGCGATGGGTGCTGCCCATGCTGGGAGTGTGCAGCGTGCTGAGGGTGCTGTGGGTGTTGACTGTGCTGGGCGTGTTGGCTGTGTTGGTTGTGGGGGCCGCCGTGCTGCGGGAGGTGCTGTGCGTGGGGCGAGCCGTGGCCAGGGTGGGCTTGGGCAGGATGGGACAGGGGCACCTGGCCACTGTTGGTGGAGTGGCTGTTTGGGTGGTTGTTGGGTTGGTTGTTTGACAGGCTGTTCTGAGTGCTAATGGTGCCACTGGGGGAGTGCTGATAGGAGCAGGAGGTGTGGGTCTGCTGGGAGGAATCTGACGGTATGCCCATCAGACCTGAGAAACAAAACACAAAGCTTGTAAGAGC
>NC_060167.1:17875605-17922251 GCF_021292245.1 Micropterus dolomieu | reverse complement strand
AATGCAATTCAAGTAATGCATTTTAACAAAGCCAGATTTAAGGAGGAGGCCCTGTAGTGTCATTTTTTACGGTCATTTTACAGGAGTAAAGGATCTGTCTGAAAGTAGGGCTGCAACAATTAGTTGACATAATAGACAACATCAATTCTAAAAATTTATCGACGTGAAATTTCATTGTTGACGCCTCGTTACAGAGAGGCTGTTTAAGGGTCACAAAAAAGAAGCATTCGTGCGAGGAGTGGAGAAACAGGCTAAAACAGTTGAGAAATCAACTGTGTAGAATTTGAATATTGGCAGTTTTACGAAAGTTGATGGCGAATCGAAAATGTGCTCAAACGTTTTTGGATTTGAGAAGCTCCACAAGCTTTGACTGACACTGATACTTCATTCTGAATAGTAAACCTCGTTCACTTAATGGTAACGTTAGTGAGTTAGGCTGTGTTGGATATCAGTAATACACTTGAAAGATATTTAATTAGTTAAATGGTTTAATTAGGGTTAGGGAGTGACCAAAATAATCGCGACTAGTCGACTAATCTGTTAATTATGCGATTAGTCGACTAGTCGCGATTATTCTGGCTTCAACAAAAATAATCATTAGTTGCAGCCCTGTCTGAAAGTATAGCTAATACCCACAGGTGAAAAATCATGCTTTTATTTACACTGCTGGACCCTTCAAACAATGTTTGAACTGTTTTCAGCTACACAGTATTGTCAAAGTACCTGCTCTCCTAAAGACACCCTTTTAACTTCAAAGTTTGTAAAAATAGCACAAGTGAGCAAAGTTCACATTAGGGGACCCTGACAAGGTTTGGGGAGAAGGAAAAAAAAGCCTAATTCTGCTACACAAAATTGTGTTTATTCTTTCAGACATTCCTCTAATCTTTTGTTCTTTCCTTGTGATTTGCAGGACTTTATCTCTTCAGGACTCAAAAATTATGCAAACAAATCAGGTAAAATAAATCATCTTTAAGATGAACTGGTCAAAACTGGTATACACATGCAGACGGGAATGAGGGACTGCAAGTAGACACTGTTTGGTTTAGGGTTCACGAGCCAAAAAGATTGAGTTTAGTATAATTAAAATCCTTACTGATGAACATTCAGAAAGACCGAATAACTGTACTGACATTGCAGTTGTTTTGAACCTCTATTTATTCTGTAAAACTACATGATCTTTCCCAGGAAAGAAAACCAGATAACAGGGCAGCAGTTAAAGTGCAAATGCCTGAATCTTTCAAGATGCACATTGCAGATTATTTCCTTGATGAGTCCAGAACAAAAGCTACTCACCACAACTACACAAGTTCAATCAAACGGTGACATGAATAAGGTCGTAGGGTTAAGGAGTGTGTGTTTAACCTGTATTGAGGTGCTGGCTGGGTTTGTTGGGGTGCATGGAGCTATGACAAACAGGAGGCTGCACTGCCCCTTGTGGCTGGATTACACCGGTGCGGGCGAAAAACTGGTTGATGGACGAGCAGAGGTCTGCGATCTGGGTGGGTTCCAGGGACCAATTGTTCAGCTCCGCTTGTCTCATACTCTCTCTTAATCCTTAGAAAGAGAAAACACACGTTTATAGACAAAAAAAGAGTTACTATCAGAGGTAGTGAAGGTATCTGTCTGCACTAAAATTGCCTTGTGACAATGAAATGTATGAAACTGCACCAGCCGACTGTCCAATAAATATAAATTTAGTAAATGAGGAACTAATTTACAAACATGAAGCAAAAACTTTGCTTGCAATATGTATTCATTATGGCAGTAACCTTCAGTGGGTGATATTTAAAAACATCCTACCTTGCAATCCTAGACTGTAATTGGATAAACTGACCTGCTGAGCTCAGTGTTTTGGTAATTAAACTTGAAGGCAGTGTTATTTAATTGAAGAGCTCAGTTTAATTAAACTCATAATCAACTCTACAGTGTCAACACTTCAACACTCAATCAAAAGCTGGGGCAGTACTGTACTATCAGCGATCAGCTCCTGGCTTTAAATGTTTGTTTTTTCTAAAATCTAGAAAGAACTTAATCTCAGACAAATATAATTATTATTTGTTTCATATTTGTAAATACAGTATGGTCTCTCTGTAGTGTCCAAACCGCACCTTGGAAAGGTGAAAGGTCGACATCAGCCCAGTTATAGCTGCTAGCAATACGACAGCTTTCTTTCAGTGCATCCAGATTTGGGTACCAGTCAGACAGTAAACCTGCAACACACACACAGGATACTATCTGTAACATTACAGGATAAGAGACTTGAAGGATACAGGTAATTTTGGTTTCAGCACCAAGTTCACTCCTGGGACAAATACAGATTTAGTCCCAATTACATCACTTACGGACAACTGCACGATAATTGCTGCTATAACTGTTATTTACTGTGAGTTAGGTAATAAGGCCAGATGATGCATTTTCATTGTAGTCACATTTTTATAGCTGTGCAGGCAGTATTGTGTAGTGCCAAATGAATGAGAAGGTAACACCAAATAAAACAGCTTATCAGGCTTTTAAAACAGTTCAGTGCTGAGGCCACTAGGAGGAGCCAGTCGACTCTGTAACAGCTGCTAAAGTCAGTGGATGCAGCATTGCTTTGTTCTCACCACAGCACAGATAATAAATCAGATTATGATTTACTGTTTAGCACCTACAACAATTTCTCAATGTGATATGACTAAAAAATGAGGACTGATACAAAACCATATTCAACTGAACACGTTGTCGTTGCTTTTGTTGATGTGTGCCTGTGTGATGAACAGGGTGAAGAGGAAACAACGCAGCGACGCTGCTTCAAAGGAAGACAATGACAGACAGAGGGTCTTACCTGTGTTGCAGGCCATCTGTTGCTGGGTAGGATGGGGCTGGTGGGAGAGGCTCTGATGCTGCTGTCCGTGTTGAGAAGGGTGCTGGCTGTGCTGCGTGTGTTGGGAGGGGTGTGGCGTGTGTTGCTGTGGGTGCTGGCCGTGGGACGGGTGCTGCGATGGGTGCTGCCCATGCTGGGAGTGTGCAGCGTGCTGAGGGTGCTGTGGGTGTTGACTGTGCTGGGCGTGTTGGCTGTGTTGGTTGTGGGGGCCGCCGTGCTGCGGGAGGTGCTGTGCGTGGGGCGAGCCGTGGCCAGGGTGGGCTTGGGCAGGATGGGACAGGGGCACCTGGCCACTGTTGGTGGAGTGGCTGTTTGGGTGGTTGTTGGGTTGGTTGTTTGACAGGCTGTTCTGAGTGCTAATGGTGCCACTGGGGGAGTGCTGATAGGAGCAGGAGGTGTGGGTCTGCTGGGAGGAATCTGACGGTATGCCCATCAGACCTGAGAAACAAAACACAAAGCTTGTAAGAGCGTCTATAAAATATCAATAAGAAAAGCAACACTTAGCTTGTAATGAGCGTCTATAAAATATCAGCGAATAAGAAAAATGTCCATCACATTTTCCCAGAGGCCAAGGTGACGTCTTTAAACATGTTATTTTGTCTTTGTCAAAAATATCCAATTTATAATTAATTTAAATAAAACAGAGAAAATCAGCAAATACACCGAAGAAGCTGGAACAAGCAAATGGTTTTGCGTTTGAAAAATGACTCAAATTATTATGTAATCATCTCTATTGTGAGGATTTGCTGCTTTTCTCCACTTCTTGTCATTGAACATTTGTACAATTTGTACACTGTATATTTGAATTGTGGTTGTTATAACAGAAAAATCTATTCGCAGACGTCACCTTGGGCTCTGGGAATCAGTGAACATAAAAAGAATTGACAAATTAATTGATAATGAAAATATTTTAATTGAAGCCCTAGCCCTAGACTACTAATTCTAACACAAATGTCAGTCACATGGGTTCAGACCGAGGTGTGTTAGCATAATGCACTTCAGCACATACACAAAGATAGTCACGGTCTTCTCATGTAAAAACAGCTACTTAACGTATGCATCTGAACATCTTACAATGATGGGATATGGGCCTCCCGTGTTCTACTCTTGAGATAGACCAGCTGCCATTTTGTTGTATCAGGGAATGACTCAGCATTAGTTGTGTCTCTGAGGTTCAGGAGCTGGGGCTGCCGTCACCTCTCTTCTCCAGCTACATAGCTCTGGACTGTCTTTGACAAATTCATTGTACTGATGCACGGCTCTTTAACAGACATGACTAGAGCATGAACATCTGCACACCCAACTGCAATCATCCGAGTGGCAGGGAGTGGTCTTAAGAGGCCCTGTCCTTCACAGCTTTGGCACAGTAAACCTATTTCACTGGAGTGCTTTTAGAGCTGACTCTAGCCCTGCACCTCCACAATCGGCACGTAACACTCACTGCAGGGGTGACAAAGGTGCATCTCTTATCGGCACAGAAAGCCCATTGTCCAACCAGGGAAATACAGAAAGCAATTAACGCGGCGCCAGAATAATAATGCGAGCTCATTACCTATTATCAAAGCCAGTGAATTAGCTCACTGTCTACAGCGGCAGAGTGTGAAATCCTCTAGCTCGATTATTTACGCTTTTTAATTGCTAGAGCTTGTCTAACTAAGAGATTTCACTTTTATGCGCATAAAAAAGGTAACAACTTTCAACTAATGAAACATAGATGATAGATTAAAGGAGAGGAACTCTTTGAAAACATTAGCATGAAATGCATTTGATTTGTGGAAGTAGGTTATACACAGAAAGCTCAGTCTACTTTGCTCATAACCCGCTTGTCAAGTGCTCTTTGTTTATCAGTCAATCAGATTACAAGCAAAAATGCATTTTGCTCTGCAGGGAATTAGGCTTTTGGAAAGTTGTGCTCTTTCCACCAACATGTATTATATCATACAAATTCCCCATCATTATGACAAATGAACCTCAAATCCAACAGATTTACTGAGGACTCAGGCAGCCTTTAACCTCGACGCCTCTGATGAAACACAGACTACATGAGGAAACATTTCAAACATGACAAGACGCAGAAAAACTTTCATGTAACTTGAAATATAAAGCAAGAAGCATGGTGTATTAATTCTGAATTAACCATTAAATAAATGCTGCAACATCTCTTTACATCCTCTCATGAAATATTTAAGACATCAACTCTCAGCCTCTGCTTTTGAATATGAAAAGAGGCCTTTTCCACATTGCTCTGGCAGAAGACCATAAAAATACTACACAATAGGAGAGTATAAATTTGCACTATAGGCTAGCCTGCCGGATGAATTCCTGCTCACTTCTCAGTAAACCTAATTAGTGCCTAAAGAGTCTCTACAGCCCCAGCTGTTAAGAACAAATCCACATTAGGAAATCGTTCTGAGAAGCATCCTGTTTCTTGATAAATAAAGCTTAGGCTCTCCATTAGGTTTCCACTTGATGCTCCCGTGAGGCCACTCACCTTGTTGGCTGAAGGACTGCTCAAAAACAGACTTGTAAAGGCTGCGGAAGGAGGCACTGAGATCTTCAAATTCAGAGAACAGGAGCTGCTTATCCCTGTCTGGCATGTTGTACTGGGACTGGGGAGTCTGCTGGAGGCTCATAGACTGGGACACGGGCTCTGGGTGACTGGTCACCTATGGAGGTGAAGAGATTAAAAAAGCTGAAGATTTACAAAAGCAAAAGAGCAATATTGACACCAATAGAAGAGATGTTTAATGTTTAATCTGTGAGAGATTTTGTGAAAGTTCACTGGCTTCAGCTCTGCTACATCTGCACCACAGACATCTGCACAGGGACTACAGATACTAATAGGAGCGCACTATAATGTTCGAACATACAAATCAATAATATACATACTTTTCAAAGATACTCGCAATGCTCATCTGGTCATGGAGCCGCAAAAACAGAAAACCTCTAGAATATTGGCTGCAAAGTGGTGGTTTATGAGAATGTACGCAACAAACACACAGTTGGATATGAGGAGGGTTTGATTCCTCTTAGGAGCCACTGTAAGAATGTGGATTCTGTCTGATGTGGTGTCAGTCACACAACATGTAAAGAACATTTACACAAACCGCAACAATCTAGGTCAGTGCTTACCGCCTTTGGCTCACATAACATTAAGAGACCAACAAGAATGGACACAAACCCAATACTCAGGTGGCCAAGCAACTGTATTTAAAACAAAATCAATAGCAATACCTTGTACAAATAAGCAGCCATTATATCCATGTATTTGTGTGGGCAGTCAATGTTATGCACTGCCCCTGGGTGTGAAACAGCAAGTAGCATTCCTCCCAGCAACTAGTTTGTCTACGAGATTCATCACAGCAAGGGCAGCGATGAAATACCATTGCTATTTCACAAAGTTGGACCTGACCTGTGTCCACCGTGGGCTAGCATTACAAGAGAGGTCACGTCCAATTTTTGATCATATAACATCTTCCTCTTCCAAGATGTGGGCAGGCTGCTGAAGTGCAATGGCTCACAGTCTGGCTTGGGTAAGAGTGAAGAGGTGATAATAAAGCCAGAGTGTTTACTGTGAGCTGCTGCTTTGGTTTCGAGAGAGAGCGCACATCCATCAGGCTGAGCCGATCGATGCCCAGAGCCTGGAGCGGGGAGCACTCTAGGATGCGGGAGGACCACAGCAAAGAGGGGGCATCTCTGGTGGGAGGACATCAGAAGTAGCGCTTCTTTGTCTGGCTTCCAGGAGCGTGCACATTTTTCTCTGTTTCCCTTAACCCCCTTCCTGATGTTGTACTCTAGCGCATGTCCACCCTGAACCTCGGTCTATTGCTGTCTATGGCTGGCTCCTCTGAAGAAAGCCTCCTGGGGCTGAGATGAAATATGGGATACAGTGCACTTTCTAAGTCTGGCAGTGTTTCCTTTTCATTCATTTAGTGACTGTGGCTACCCTCACGGATTGAAAAATGTCGCTAAAATGACAATTTATCATATGGCCAAAACCCTTTACGCTAAAAAAAAAAAAAAAAAAAAAAAAAAAAAAATTAACAATTACACCACATTTATTTAAATATTCTGTTATAAACATTCAACTAAGAGACTTTCATGAGCTGCAACATCAACAATCAGAATAACCAGCATCCTACACTCTATTCACCCTTTAAGGGACAGAAAGGCCATGGTATATTTGACGAAAGGTAACCAAGATGCTACAGCAGCACCTTATTTGTTCCGTCTGTAACCGTGTCCACTTACTAGTAACTCGAGTTGGACCGGGTCCAAATAGTCTCTCTCTCTGTCAATAAGTCAAGTGGATCCAAGTCAACTCGCGATCAGCTCTGATCATATGGTGCATAATCATTGCTTGAGTTTTTTTAACACAGAAACAACATTTATTGTTACTCTCTTCCAAGCTCGTAAATTAGCCGTGTGTCATGATGTCTGCCAGTATTCTCGTTCTATTTTTTTGGTGTGTTCAAGTCGGTCCACATTTTGGATCACAGCTTATCATCATCTGGATATTTTCAGACTGAAGACTGGATTAATTTTTCTGCATTTTTTTAACGTATTGTACACTAAAGAGATTAGAGCTGCAGCTGATTAGTTAGTTGTCAACTATTAAATCAATAGTCAACTATTTTGATGACCAATTCATCAGTTTGTTAATTTTTTTAAGGGAAGAAAAGTCAAAATTCTCTGATTCCAGCTTCTAAGTTGTGAATATTTTCTGGTATCGTTACTCCTCTTTGACAGTAAACTGAACATCTTTGGGTTGTGGACAAAACAAGACATCTGAAGATCTTGGGGTTTGGGAAACACTGATTGACAATTCAACCATTTTCTGACATTTTTTATACCAAAACAACTAATCAATAGAGAATAATTGACAGAATAATCGTCAGTTGCAACCCTAGAGATGAGAAGAAATGAAAAGAGAGAGAGAGAGAGAGTGTGAGTGAGTGAGTGAGTGAGTGAGTGAGTGAGTGAGTGAGTGAGTGAGTGAGTGAGTGAGTGAGTGAGTGAGTGAGAGAGAGAGAGAGAGAGTAATGACATGCAACAAATGTACCCAGCTGGACTTGAATGGGGAACACCGCAGTTCACAGTCAATGACTTAACCCCCTGGCATGTCGTGTTCAGGTAGGTAGATTTTCCACTGGTCAATTTCAGATAGCGTCCAGCCAGTATTGTACACACATGAAGACCTCTTAAATGAACCCCATCACTGCAGACTTCCCCATGAAGACTTACCGCTGTATAGCTGTGCACACTGCCCACACTGTTGAGATTGACGGAAGCCAGACTCTGATCAGACAGGCTGTTGTTAAGGCTGCTTCTTGGACTATCGCTCCCCTCCTGGTCTGTGTTGTACAATGCCACCTGAAACACAAACATGTACATTAGCTTATTCTCTCGCAGACACACATGTTGTGTCTGTCATCTCCTTGCTGAAGGCAGAGCATGTCGGCATTCCTATGAGATAATGGGTATGAAAGGTAATGTTGCTCTATAGTTAGGAAATGTAAAGCCTGAGCATGTGTGTGTATGTGCTGCATGCAATGACATGTCATAATAGCAGAGTGTGTGTAGGAGACGCAGGGTGCTGCTGAACACCCACCACAGTCACTAAGGTGTTCCAGCCAAACGTATAAAGGGTTCTGGAGACAGCTGAGACATTCCCATCACTAAAGGTCACACTATTGCCGATGTCAGCCACATCTGCTCACCAAGCGCAAATCCGTTTGGGACAGCTAACAAAGGATTTCAGTGCATCCGAGACACTGACCTTTCAATATAGCAGCGAAACTAGCCAAAGCACTTCACGACGACAGTCTTAATTATCGTCTAACAAAGTTTAGTCCTCCCACCCTTCCCAAATAAAGTGCGGTGTCAGACAATTAAGACAATAGTAAGAAGAACGATCCAGATAATGAAATTAATGATCCCCACAGAGAATAGCCCCTTTGTTGAGTTTTGTATTGTGAGAAAGGAATGACAGTAATGCAGTGATGGTGTTGCAGTAGAAGAGAGCCTGGCATTCTAAGACTGGTGCGTGTGTGTGTGTGTGTGTGTGTGTGCGAGCGAGAGAGAGAATGTGTTTGTTTGTGTCCGTCCATGACTGAGTGCAGCATGGTGGCTTCTGCTCATCACTAAGAGAGGAACAGAGTGGGCTCTGTGCTCAGCACAATGAGACAGCAGTGGCAGCAGCCTTCAGGCAGGCGGATCGGCCCAGCCCTGCCCAGCACCCTGCCTCAGCAGCAGCGGACTGAAGCCTCTTGTCTATCTGCTGAGATGCAGTGAGCTACACACAGGCCACAAGGAGGCAAGGAAACCCAGGCAGCCCTGACTGCCTTCTCTGCTCTGACTGATTGGCCAGCTGACTAACATGCTGGTACGATTCCAGGACCCACACATGCAGAGTGAGGGAGTCCGATCATATTAAGCTTTTAATATGGAGCTTGGCTCCTGAGCTGGTAGCATGAGAAAGAAATACTGCGATTAAAAAAAAACAGAGTGCAAATGCTGGATCCAGGCAGGGCTGTACAAGGAAGAGGAGTGAGGGTGAAGAGAATAGGGGTAGTAAGAGAAGCTCATTAGCCAACTCTAGCCTTCCTTCCACTCAGTGTGGGCTTGGCTCCAGCGTTCATTACCATGAAGGGGAATTCAATGAGCAGCTAAGACTGAAGGCTTAAGCACATCTACAAAATCAGCCCTACAATGCTAATCAAAAACAGCGTGCCTCAGAAATATAAATGTTATGTGTAATGAAGTCATAAAATGGGCTTTTAGCCTTAAGTCTCTCACCGCAATCTATTTTTACTCTCACTCACCCATAAAGTGTGATGATTTTAAAACCTCAGTGCTCTGTGGTTTACGCAGACCCCAGAGTCCCGCGAGTGAAGACGCCCACTCAAGCATGCACCGTCCCAGTCACATCTCACCCACATACATAGGAGCATGCACAAAAACATGACACACTCCCATTTCTTCAGCTACGGTGCACAAAAGGTAGGGTAACACACATCCAAAAACACACAGACAGAGGCAGGCATGCTCATACAGGCAGGAGCGGTTCTACAGTAAATACTGTGTACAGTGTTAGCTAACAAGCGAGTCAGAGATCTATTCTTAGCAGTGAATTAAGTAAAAAGCCAGAGGTGTCTTTTACATGGGGGCCTAATCTGGAGCATGAGACATGGATTATGAAATCAAAGCAAGATTGGCCCAGGTGTCTCCAACAATGCCAGCTACTGTTCAGCACAATCCCTGCAAGCAGGATTGAACAGACAGGGAGAGGCAGAGGAAGAGAGAAGGAAGGGATATGTGTGTGTGTGTGTGTGTGTGTGTGTGTGTGTGTGTGTGTGTGTGTGTGTGTGTGTGTGTGTGTGTGTGTGTGTGAGAGAGAGAGAGAGAGAGAACCATTTATCAGCAAACACTTCCAACAATCCCCTCTTTCCCTTCATCATCACACTTCAGTGCCAGCGTTTCATCACATCCATGCTAATGTTTAGGACCCCTTCAGAACACAACCTTTGAGGTAAGGACAATCTTGTGAGGAATGTCCGACAGGAGAAAGAAAAGAAAAAGAGATTCTTGCTGGTTCAGTAGTCGTTCTGCCAGCGTCTCCTATTGGTCTATCTGAGAAGGCGGGAATGAGGGAGAGAGACTGGAATAGAAGGGGAGAGAGAGAAAAACAGAGAGAGGGAATTCCTGTGGCTTGGCACATTGCGCCGAAAGAGGCGTGGCCTGTCGTGTGTTTACAGTGTGAGACAGTGAGAAACAAGGTCTCTCTGAGGAGTTATGGCCTCAGATCTGTTGCTATTATACTTTGTCTTCTGTTTGATTTACCGCAGTAACAGTTTTTGTCACAATCAAGTGAAGAAAAACAGACAAATCAAAACTGCTTTTCATCAGCTCTTGGTATCACACAGTAGTCGTGTTTTGTGCCGATCTCTTCTGAGCTATTTGACTTGAGGTATTTGATGGCAGGAGTCCAGACTCTTTAACTGTCAGCTCTTTACATTAGGGCCTCATTATGCTGTCACTGCTGGTGGAGACTGGTGCTGCAGCAAGTGCTTGTTTGTAGCAATCAGTGAGGAAAAAGAGTCATCTTTCTCCACACTTAAGCCCATGAATCTGTCTTTTGCAACGAGAAAAACTGCACGTTCACCATAGGAGCAGCCCCTAGCTCCTCGTCACCGATGCACTCATCAAAACAAGGTTAAAACACTGTGTAACATACATACTACATACATCTACACACAAGTCATAACACATACCAGCATATGCTCAGACTTTCAAGCCCCAGTCGCATACACACACATACACTAACATCTATTTCCTATGAACACCCCTATTCACATTAAAGAGTTTTTTTTGTAATGCTTGCAGCAAATGAATAAGCCACTCTTGTAGGCTTTTTAAAAGTACACCTGAGAGCTGCCCCCACTGGGCTCAGAGGATGAGAGCTTAAGGTTAAAAAGCCTATTTAAATTTCAGAGTGAGCGGCATACTCACAGCTAACAGCTAGCAGTCCCTGTAGCTTTGCTCTGTGATGTACAAGTGTTTCCAAGCTTTTACACACACACACACATATACACATATATATATATATATATACATACATACATACACACACACACACATATATATATATACATACATACACACATACATACATATATACACATATACACATATATACACATATATATATATATATACATATATATATACACACACATACATACATACATACATATAAATATAAAAAGAGCAGACGGAAGCAGCAGCAGGGGTGGTCACCTGTAGTGTACCAGGCAGGGTAATGTGGTCGCAGACTGAGAAACACGACTCGGGGGCGTCAACTTCCACTACAGGTGAGAATACAGAAACCCCATGTGGCGTGGGGTGTATCCCATGTCTGCACGGGACTGTGTAAGGTCTATCAAGTTGCAAAGTGCTAAGAATCAGTGTGAGCATCATATTTCAGAGCTGAAGAACTCTGCTGCTTGTTGTTGTGGAGGAAAAAAGGTGCTGCAGTGCAGATAGTTGTGTATTTTGGTGTGGGATGCATTGCAGAGAAGCTTTAGGCACATGAGCGTGCGCTTGTGTGTGTGCGTGTGTGTGTGAGTATTTCTCCCCTCCACTAGAGTGCTCCTCTCTCTGTGGGGAATGGCGCTGTAGGTGGTTGGAGAAGTGGGTGGGGTCAGGGTGCAGCCGTGTAGCCAGGTGTGTGTTGGAGCTGGAGGCTGGATGGCTGGTTGTAGTACCTTGTTAGTCACAGTGTTGATTGCCAGCGTTGGAGAGGCACTTCCAGAGATCATACACTCCATCCCCAAAGACTCCGACTCCAGGCTGTACGGCGTTGAAGCCTATGGGGGGGCAGACAAAAAATATAAATAAAATCAACACTACCCAATTATTAAAACACCTGAGATCCCACTGCAGGTTGCAAGGAAAGGCCTGTGTTATGTTTGTGACAAATCATCTGCTCAGACCAGATCCATCTGCACGATACAGAAAAAATAAACCACAACTATTGTCATATGAAAGAGCAACACCTTTATTTGGGTCACGTTTGAACTGTGCTTTCTGAGAAGATGAGACAGCCACTTATCCCCACCTTCACCTCCCACCCATCCAACACACACACACACACACACACGCGCGCCGCGCGCATGCCCTCGTCTAGCTGTATAGGCGCACTGTTGTGAGAGATAACTCTGCCATGCCTGTCTCCCAAAACTGCTTACTGTAAGAGGATTGGCTGCCAACAATACCATTTTTAATTCATGATAAACATAAATGAGATTTCACAAACTCTCAATTTCAGTGTCTGAGACACTTAATGGAATGCCTTGTAGGCAGGCAGTGTCTGGAGGGGGAGGGGTGAGCACAGTGCATGTGTCCTACAGAAAACACACTCCACTTTGTGCGTTCATTTGTGTCATGCACAAATGAACAGAACTGCATCAGGAGAGCTTTAGTTGAAACAGTTGGCAGAGCTGCATATTAAAATCAATGTACTTTTCCGCTACCTTTACATTTCTAGCAGAGACGCAGTTTGTTGAATGAATGAGACAGTAATTCGGTGCTGTAGGGAGACTACATGAACAGCATGGTAAGTTTTATGTAGTCTCTGTGCTTGTGTGTGTGTGGCAGAGACAATGGCGTCTCTGGCCTCGCCAGCCTAACAGAATCCTCCTTTCCTCCTAGCCTCTGATCAGCCACACTGTGGGGAAGGAGTAGACAAGAGCCCGCTGCGTCAGGAAGCCCCAGGGCCAGGTCAACCTGAGCAGCTCACTAAAACCTCTACAGCTGTACGCAACGCTGGACGAAACTCATCCATAATTAAAGACAAGAGCTCACGCTCAGAATAGCCGGCGCGCACAACTCTGCATTAATTGATGTTTGTTAAAAAAAGTGAGCGCAGAATGTAATGTATGTAATGGCTGCCTGGGGCATAGTTTATTAATAAGGACCCCACTTCATGACAGGCTAGTGAAGCAGCATGGAGAGGCAGTTACATAAAGTCTGGATATGAACCCCTGCTGAGTCTGTGTGTGTGTGTGTGTGTGTGTGTGTGTGTGTGTGTGTGTGTGTGTGTGTGTGTGTGTGTGTGTGTGTGTGTGTGTGTGTGTGTGTGTGTGTGGTAGAGAAAGTGGGAGAAAAAGGAGGGCAAAAGGAAAAGAAAACTCAGGCAGAAACAGAGACACTGAGACATAGATAAATCCTGAACCAAGCAGAGATTGAGGCATAAGCTTCAGCAGAGGAACAGCATATTAGAGAAATGTGTTTTTTTGGGATTCTCTCATCACACTCACTCGCTCCCCAGACCGCGGCCTCTTCTTTGGCCGTGTGGGCAGGGCGTCCTCCTTTGGGTTGGTGTCGATGGCCCAGTAAGAGCCCTGCAGACAGAAGAAAGACCTGTGAGCTGATAAAACATAACAGATGGCTTTTTCACGAGACATCCCTAGGATGTGAGACATTTCCTCTCTGACATGGCAGGATACAAGCATCAAATCTGTCTTTGGCTCTGCAGCTTTCCTGCTTTGGTATTTAAATAATTATTTTAAAAACCAGTGGCCTCATCTGCTCTCCGAAAGTCTGTCCTGTCAGCCCTAGTCTTTATTTCAGTTGATAGCTGTAAGTTTGTACGGCATGTGGGCGGGCTTTGTTAGTAAGAAATGCTTGGCTTTTCCTCCTCTGTGGCTGCTCCTCAATGAGAGGCTGGTGAGGGCAGCTGGTGGTGGTGAAATGCTAAGCCTTTCCTGAAGCTGTACTTCCTCAGCCTCAGGTACTGAGTTGAGAGTGCTGTTGCCAAGGATGAAGGCTCTGCAGTCTCAGCCCAGGAGTCGAGGCAGCGCAAGCCTTGCCGTGTTGCTTTCTTCTAAGGTCTGAGGAAGGCTAATCAAGGAGAGAACATTTGGGGCTGGCTCTGGGGCTGCAGCTCGCAATTCCAGGCTGCATTATTTATCTTTGCATTCGGCCCCATTTAATTTATTTTTCAACGGTTCCTCCTCGAAACCAACAGCAACGCAGCTTACAGTACAGATTTTTACCCCAAGGCCCGGCAACTTCTGAATTTATTTTGAATATTTCATATGGCCCATGATAAAATCTCAATTGTCATGAGAAAGTGAGATCAGGACCTTTAAAATTACTTCCTTAGCAGAGAGAATAATTGTTATTTCCATAAGAAATTCTCTGAACAACAGGAGAGGCCACAGAACAAGCTGTATCTCAAGTATCTATACAGCAACTGCTGCATACACATAGCATTCTCCTGTTAAAGCCAACAAATCTGTTATTTTCACAGCTCACATACATCACTGCTGCAATTGTAAAAATGAAAAGCCGAGTTTGGCCTATATTTATCATGGGGTTAAAATTATGTTTTAATATGTGCAAGGCTTTGGGGTCAATTAACATCTTCCTCAGAGGGAAGAATATTTCACAGCACAACCAACCAAAGAAGAAGAAACATCCCATATTGATGTCGGCTACAGTAAAATGCAACGGAAGCCTCATTACACACTCCATGTTTTCTACAAAAAAGCTTCACTGGAGAATGTAAAGGATAAAAAAGTATGCCATCTCTGTGTTGAAATACAGAGGTTAATTGTGGGGATGCAGGTGCAGATGTATCAAAATTAGGAATCACAGAGACAAAGCCAGGCTTGGTGGTGTTTCTTTTAATTAGGTGGGGGGAGGGGGGGGGGGACACATTAAGTTAACCCTCATGGGAGGGGAGTTTCTGCATTTCCCTACACCCACCCCAAGAGAGTTGGCAGGAAAAAAGAAAAACATATAAAGAGTCATTAAATTATTCACAAATATACTGCAATATAGTGTAGCAATGCCAAGCGAAGTGTGTCCGTGGAGCAACAACACAGCAAAGCCAAAAAAATCTCTGCAGCCATAAAACAAAGGCTGCTGTAAAGATTATTTTTTAAAAACCCGATCCTGATAACAGATGTGCTCTCTTCCCATAAATGACGCAGCTCATTTTCATACATCAACATAAATTATGTCATCTAGTTCCCCTTTTGTGTGGAAATCTAGGATAAATGCAGGGCAAACACACTGGTCACCCTGGAAACTCCAAGCCGAGCAATTAAAATACAGATTATTAACGGTAGCCTTTGGAGGCTGTGTTTCTACCTCTGAGGTAGACAGGCTGTGCGTATGTACAATAACAACTGTCATCTCTTACACCATCTCAGAGAGGTAGAGACAGACAGAGAGCGACATGACTCTCCTATCTCATCCAACCAGCAGTTCTCATATTCCTGCCACATTACAATATTGATGCAACATATCAAGAGCGGCTAGCGCCTCTTTGAAGTTGTCTTCGGGGGGAAAGGAGTGAGGAAAATTCCAAATTAAACATTAAGGATGCGAGCATGTTGGCCATGCATTTGGAATGGGATCCATACAGCAATAGATTATTTTGTATTTAGTGGAGCAGCTCCCAGGAGTGTCAATATCAGAGGATTACAGCAAAACATGAAATTAGCATTCAGTCCCCATCCTCTACACGGCTAGGCGTAGCTCTTCATGCATGTGTCGGTGTGTGCGTGTGTGTAATTATTTGTGCGGGTCCCTAAGCATATGTAGAGTATGCTTTGACAGTGCCGGGATGAAATCTGGGTTACGCTACATATGGTTAACACCTATGCACACCATCATACTAAATATAGGGCCAAAGGCTTCTTCTTCATGAACTACTCAGTGGAGCAAGGGACACTATTTATCAGGCTGATGTCACTAAAGATTGTGAAGTAAATCAGGCTGAAAAAGCAACTGTAGGTGGTCCTACTGAGATTCAAATGTCAAATTAACATGTTGGTCTATACATTCTTTTATACAGAGAAGAAAAATGTGAGACAGAGAGCTGAGTAGAGAGCAAATGAGGTCTGATTTTTTTGCCCTCCCCCTCCCCGGAGTAGGTTCAGCACCTTGAGTAACTACTTCAGGGACGCAAGAGTCTGGAAATGACCTGACTTGTACCCTGTTACGGCCCCGACTCTACCAGTCTTTGACTTTTCTTTTTTTTTTCCTCCTCTCACCCACATCTGCTGTCTGTGCTGGTCCAAAAAAACTAGTCTCTCCTTACATTTGAAATGCAATTCTGTGGAGGTGGGAGGTTCATAATAGATTACGAGCATGCCATGAATTTCCAGACTGTCAGAGTCCTGGCAGCCATTCAAAGGTAACATTTTTCTACCAGAGATAGCATGATACACACCACAAAAATGTTGTAACAGTGAATTCCGCCAGCTGAGAAACTAAACTAGACGTATTCTCCCACTTTTCTTTTTTCATAATTGCATACATTCTTCTCGGTTTATAATCACATTCATGTTTAAAAGTCTCACCTTTCCTGGGTCATCTTTGGAGCGAGGCACTTTGAGAAAACACTTGTTCAATGACAGATTGTGCCGTATTGAGTTCTGGGGGGGAAACACAGAGAGAGAGAGAAAGTAGGTGAGGTGAGTGAACACAATTCAAAAATCAGATTACACAAACAAGTCTGTAGTACTTGAGTGTGGAGAACATCAATGCCAGCAACAACAAGGGCATACAACTTGTTACACTTATCATTTAGGTTTAGTCACAGCTCCTGTCATCGAGGTTGGCTTGTTGCAGTGGCATTAGATTTGGCCTGCAACTGTGTCCAGACTTCACTCTACAGGCATATAAAGGAGCTCAATCTGTATACAAAGGCACCAGGAAGCAATATCTTTCATCAATGTCCAACTAACTGTATTCTGGTTGCACAAATATATCGACTTCCACGGGTGCCAAAAATAGGAGCCAGAAGGAATCCCACACTGGGATGGTTGCTGATACCAGGGCCTGATATTAATTAATGCTTCAGCGAGCTCCTGTGGGGGCAGGAAATAAATTATGTAGATCATTCTGAAAGTTAAGTCATTACAGTGTTACAAGCTACTCTACAGTGGTGAAGAGAGAGGTTCATCCAGCTGCCTGATTGGGGGAGGCGAGGTGGGCTAAAGTAGCCACAAGGGCTGGAGAGCAATGCTCCAGGCCTGGGTTAACCAGCTACAGCAAGGCCCTCAGAACCAACTGGAGGCAGGCCAGCTGAGGGCTTACAAGAGTAAATGGATGCACACGTTTCTCCACTCCACTTTATGGAGTGGTATTGACAGATGGCCACGCTGAAAAGCTGTAGGATTCTCTGATGAGTTTAACGGATGCAGGAGATGAGCAGAGACAGACACATAGACAGAGAGAGACAGACACACAGAGAGACAGAGAGAGAGACAGAGAGAGAGACAGAGACAGAGAGAGACAGAGACAGAGAGAGACAGAGAGAGAGACCCAAGTGCAAAATATGGGAGCGGTTTGAAAGTATAGGCAATTATACCACAGGAAAGATGATAATGGCAGCCTCGTTGTAATGCTGTCGATCTCGCTGGTTAAATCACTTTGAAATGCCAATGCAATCCAGAAGAAGTCTAACAGTGTTCTCCAACAGAAAATACAGACGGTGAAACTGGCGCCACAGTCAAAAATAATTCTGTTCTTGTGCCAGAAGGAGAGGTTTTCTGAAAGTGAAACTCAACCCAAAATATATCTTTTGACTATCAAACAATCGTCCCCGTAGGCTCCTTCGCAAAGAATTCATGTTACAATGGATCCTACAAAATTTGTTAATGACACTGGCTCTCTGTTGCAGCTCACATCAAGTTAAAGTTTAAGACTCTGGTGCTAGCCTGTAGGGCAGTGACTGGAACTGCTCATTCCCACCTCCAAACCACAGCCAGACCCTACGCTCTGATGCGACCACTGCACAAAGGAGCACTATGCCCCTGTGGTCGCTCATCTGCCCTGCGGTGGTGGAATGAACCATCCACAAACAGCAGCGTTTATTCTGCCGCAGGCTGACAACCCAACTTTTCAGACAACACCTTGACAGCCCATGCTAGCACTTACTTAGGTCTCATTTCTCCTCATTATCCTAATCAATTGCACTGTAACGTTGAACATGCTTTTAGTTGTTTGTTCAAGAGGTTTGCACAAAAATCAATGTAATGTTAGAATGACAAGCTTTCACGGTGAAAGAAAAATGTTCCTCTTAACACACCTGTATCATAATCCACTGCTCACACACCACTACTGAAAAAAAAAAAAAGGGCTAAAGAAGCTCATTCCATATCACAATATCGCCTTTCCTCTACTTGAAGTAGCATAAATAGCCTTAATATGACAAAATATGTCTGTTTACAACTGAGCATGAGAAATTGACAGGATAATGCTGTAGGACATTTTGACACTTTTTGCGTTTAAGTGCTGATGTTTCTGAACAGTCGCTTTTCAAGACAGCAGGGCTGTGTGTTTGATACTCAAAAGATTGTGGGTGGAGTATCACCAAAATACCCGAACTGAGGATATGTAATCCATACAGACAAAGACAACAGCACAAAATACAATAGAAGGGGTAATAAGAGACACACACTCTCACAAGTCATATACCAGCTGGCTGTCCTACTCCTTTAGGTTTTCAAGAATAACACTGATTAAAACCTGTTCCTACAAAAAAAAACTGAACGCAGAGAAGTTTAGAAGTTTAAAATCTAACACAGTCATTGACCAATAGTTTTAGTCCTACTTTCTTTCACTTTAAGTATTACCACAGGCATACAAAACATTATCAACCATTACAGCCTCTGTTACACACCAGAATACACTGATGGAACAGATGGATGAACCACAATATATTTTGGTCACACTGCTATCGGATATTCAAAACTATATGCGGAAACACCAAGGCTTGTACTGCGATCAGTACTCTCTGTGGTCGTAATCCAGCCACAAAGAGCTGATCTGTAGAATCAGATCTGAAATAGTCACATAGACCTGACGCATGATGTATCCAAATGCTGTAAGAAGACAAGCAGTGATCTGATGGCCCTAGAAGTTAGGGACTTACCGACTGACCCCAACGTTAAGTTGAGTACACAAACATGTTGAGGGATCCTGCCTCCTCTCGGGCTCATAGATGCCCTTCCTTGTCCTCAGCCTAGCCTGACTAATTTACACAGGCTGCAGTGACAGCACCATTACACAGGCTTTGTCCTTTTAGCCAGAGGAATAAAACAATGTGAACGCAGAATGTGATCATGCATAGTGGATGGTGACAAACAGATACGAGGCTCTCAATTTAACCAGCCTTTGCTCCTTTAACACCCTGAGACATGTCCAACAGGGGAGTCTGAGCTGGCGGGTGTGTAATGCAAGCTGCACATTGCCATACACTTAAGTACTTAAAACCATTTCTTCCTTCACAGCCTCTGTGTGTGAGCCACTTGATGCCAGGCGGACGGAAGCAGCAGAACTTGCACAGAGAGGTGGCTCTATCCATTAAGGACCTTCTGCTGGCCCTAAATCATTGATACAGTCAAGCAGCCAAGGCCTGCTGCTACATAAGAAGTTTACTTTTTAATGAACTCTGCCTGCCTGCTCTCTTCTCCTCCAGACAGGCCCCAAGACGTCCTGTACTGTGTCACAAAAACTCCTTCCACTGCTTTAGACACATTTGTGGTGTGAAACTAACAGGCTGTGGGTCATTTGTAGGCGAAGAGATGAACCAGAGGGAAGGGAGGGAGAAATGTGACAACGACAGTTGCTGCATTTGATAGATCATAGTGTATTTGCTGAGTAGGAGAGAAAGGAGGAGAGCAAGACAATGATAGGCTGATGAAAAATTAAGGCCAATTACCACTGTGCATATAAACAATGTCTCAGCATTTGAGCTGAAGCTTCTTAGATTTATCATCTAAGTCCATATCAGAATCAGACTGAGAATCAGCTTTATTGCCAGGTATGTGTACACATACGAGGAATTTGACTCAGGATTGTACATTGTATGAGTACAAAGTATTCACTTTAAGACAGCAGGATATAAGTCGGCATAAGAGGATCTACAGTAGAGAGGGAAGTGAAGTAGGTGGAAGAGGTCAGAGGGTGTGAACAGTGGTACACAAAGTGAGTCAGACAGAGCTCACTACAGGGGTCCTGCCCAAGTGCTGCCCAGCATCTACCTGCAACCCCCACAGAGCACTTCATATCAAACCTCTGCACAGGCCTTTGTGTGTGCGTGCGTATGTGTGTTATACCTCCTATACACAACTAAAAAAAAACCTCACAAACAAACACGCACAAACGGGAACGTGTCTCCTAACAAATGGCGTTGATTTAACACACCAGGACAGCAGTGGAGGCGTAAGCAGCACCGCCCTCGCTGCCCCCCCCCCATTGGCCCCCCCACTGAGGAGCGCTGCAGCTCAGCAGAAGGGCCGCCAGGGGAAAGTAGGTCAGGCTGACCTCTGCGCTCAGCGTGTCAAACGTTCAGAGTGAGCTAAAGGGACAGGCCATGTCAGAGCCCTGCTCCTCACAGCTGGGGAGGAGGAGGCACCCTGCGCACGCGGTCAGGGACCCAAGGGAGCGAACTCGGCATGCTGGGACAGACACACGTACGCACACATACTGGTTATGACATAAGGACGAACACCAGCAACGGAGGGAGAGGAAGAGTCACACTGCGGTCCAACGTGAATAAATCAATGCCCCCGTAGGTTCCTGGCCTTCCCACATTCACACCATCTTCCTGCAACTTCATGCCTCTAGACAAAGCTTTAAAAAAGAAAAGAAAGGAAAAATAAAGTGTGCGGGGGCTCTTACCAACCAACACACGACCCACTCTTATGTTTTCCACAACTAACTACAAGCAACAAGAGGCATTAGTCCAGTTGAAACATTCCTGAGACCAAGTGAGTCTGGGATGACCTAGAGGGGCTCTTAAGGTGTTAAGATTAAACTCCAAATGGAGAGGAACTTAAATGCTGCCAGATTTGCTGTCTTTTTGATCAAAGTTTTCTCACTAGTGATGCAGTGTGTGGGAAAAATAGGCGGTGGTGAGCGGTGTCAGGAACCAGTGGTTAAACATAACAATAACCTCTGGAACTGCTCATAAAGGCAAATATTCCAAGTAAAAATGATTGCTGAGTTTCATTTCACATTTCCAATAAAGAGCAGGTCAGGGGAGAAAAGCAAAAAGATGCACTGTTAAAAGCTCAGAGTAAGGAAAGGTTAGTTTAGGTGACATTGCATTCTCAATCACAGTACATGTCCCTTTTTCAGTTGAACCCATTTTGTATGAAATCAACAGTCTTTTCACATTATACAGAATGTACCACTGGGCTTTCCGAGCAAAAAAAAACCCAGCTATGTAAAACATATTATGCAGACCTGTGTTGTAACAAATGATATCCTGAAACAACAGCCAAACAATAATCAACATGTACAGTGTTTACAACACAGTGAACCGTAGATATCGCTATAAAGAGTGGCCGATGTCAGAGTAGACTGCAGTGAAAAAGCAGAATTTAATCACCATGTGAAAATTATTTCATGCTGGGGAAGAAGCCCTTCTAAAAATGACGAAGCATTTCCTGCTGCATGCTGGAAGAACGCAGAATTTTTCCAGTGACACTGTTACAATACTAGAGGTTTCTTCATTTGGCCATTTTACTAAACAAAAGAAAAAAATATATATAAAACAAAATACCTTGTTAGATAAATAACTGACAAGACAAGTGGCAGAAAATAAAAAGTGGATTTGGCTTTGTTTTCTTATTCAGTGACATGCCATAACCAGGATTTGATACAGTATCATAAGTGATTGGAGTTGGTTTCTATCCTTGTATGTGTATGACAATAAATTTCTGGCTTTAAACTGAATAAAACAAACAATTTGTAAACATCACCTCAGGTTTGAGGAAGTTATATGGAACATTTGTCACAATTTTCAATCAATCAATCATTGCAGTTCTACACAACATATCCCACAACAACAAGGTAAAAGTTACAATCGTGTTTATCCCATGGACTTAAATATTCTTTTAGTGTTTTATCTTGACAAAAACATTCTCAAGTTTTCAATCTGCAGCAACAGATTTTGGCAAAAGTAAACTCATTATTAATTTCGACTTCAGAACTGTCAACCACGATACCTTGATCTCTCTCCAATTGACAAATTCATTGATGATAAATTTTTGCCAAACCCAACCAAGAGATAACAGAAAGAGGCGACAGTAAAGAGCGGTAAGAACTGAGAGCAGCAAGCAAGCCCACAATAAAAGAGACAGGAAGTGAATCAGTAGAGATACAGTAGCTCACACACATACACATACACACACACACACACACACACACACACACACACACACACACACACACCTGTATTTTTAGGCCTTTGTTATTTTATACAGACCCTGTGACATGCCCACCAACACAGAACATACTCCTCAGCCTCGGGGATCTGCACTGAGGCCACGAGAATGTAGCACCTTCGCTGTCTATTTGTAGTGGGTGTGGGAAGGCATGTGGGATGCCACAACATTCACTCAACAAGGCACCACTTCAAAAAAAAATTTTTATTGGACACGCATACACACAGGTAGAGAAAGGTACCTTCGTACTGGTGCAATCACCAGATGATTTAATCCCATGTTAGCTGTGACTTTAAGGCCAACGGAACGAGGCTCTTCAGACTGACTGGATGAAAACCTGCTGCATGATGACAAAGGAGTGCAAGGATGCTGTATCCGTCATGCTTTTTGAACACGTAAAACCACTGTCGTCTCCCGTTTGACCACACATACACTCACAAAAAACTTGCCTCAAAGGCTCCAAGACTGACTCCAAAGTAGGTTCTGACAAAAAAACCCATTACATTAAGCACCTATTAAAGACATGTTTAATTCTATTCAGTACAACTTAAGCCTTATTGACTACAGTGACTCCTCCCCGACTGACCATACTGTCAGACTCAAGTCTGCCAACGCACACAGCGCATAGCTCTCTCACATCTAGCAAAGCTACCGAGACCCAAAGCCCACACTCAAATACCAATGAAGTAAACTATAACGATTTTTAACTTGATTTTTTTTAACCATCTTCAAAGGCATTTGATCTGCCTCCCTTGGCATCTAGTAGTAATGTGTTGGCATGCTAGGTTTTAAACCCCTTAGTCTCTGATCTTTACTCACTTGTATGTAGTTTTAATAAAACATGAATAGTTTGCTTTGCCTGCCGCAGAAAAACACATGCCAAGGTGAAATGTGTCATAAATATTATCATCTGTTATTCAATGGTAGGAGAGCTCTACGTCTATGTCCATAATGCAAAGACAAAAAGAAAATGAGCAAACCAGAAAAATCGAAATGATTGCTAACCTTTGCTATCTAGACACGGGTCATCTGGTGTAGCACACTGAGGTATTATACTAATTAAAACTCAACAGCCACTTCTGCAGAAGGAGATGACACTATGGGGAAATTGTATTTTTCTCCAACCCCCCCCCCCCCAACTAACAGTGAGCATTTGGCTAAATTAAACACATTTTTCACTGGCAGGCTAATATAATGAGGGCAATACATGCAAGAAAGAAATTAGCTTGATAAGCAATTACATGTGTCAGGAGAACATGTTATCAGGAGAAGTGAGAACCCCCCCCCAAAAAAAAAACAAAAAACACAAAAACATTTGCAAAAGTGAGATGCTCGGACTTTATTATTTAGGATGTTTAGAGAGCTAAAGTGTGCAAATAATGAAAAGAAAAGATAGAAAATAAAAAACAGAATACAAGCAGTCAAAAGTCCCCCAGCCTCTACAGGGGAGCCAACTGAGATGACAACTGAGGTCATTGGTTTGCATCAGCCTCCACAGGTGTATTGTTTCCAGAGGCCAGCTCCATATATTCAAACTGCAGGAAAGGTAAAGAGGACAGACAGGGATGTACAACTTGTACTTCATTCGTGGAAGAAAGCCACCTCGAACAGATGTGCAAAAGAGAGACATTTATTCTAGATAAATACAAGCCAGCTACTACTACTAGCAGGCCATTTTAGACCGCGCCATCTACATATTAACCACTGTCAGGTACACATTAACCAAAAAAGTCCGCAAACATAAAGGTAGACATTGAGCTTACCTGACTATTCTGAAATTGTGGAGTCCTCCACAACACCAAGTAAGCAAGGAATCCAATTTTATCTGCCAAGTAATTTTACTGAGGGTAATCCAGGGATCCTGCATCCCATAGAGCTCAGACAATAGCCTGAACCAAAACAAAACTCCCATAGTTCTCTAGTGGCATATAAGAAGTTTATGAATGCTGCACCAAGGATGTTCCCTTTTCAACAGAAGCAGTGGGGTTAGAGACCAAAAGCTCCAATATAAATGTTCTGAACTCAATCTCACTCAGGCACATGCACCCACATTCCCTTCCCTACCTGCTTTGTTGCTGTAAGGCCAACCTTGGAACGGACCTGCAGAAATTCAAGGGAAAAAAACCCAAACTTCTGCATTATTTTCTAGGTGCACTCCGAGGTTACAGCCCTAGCTTGAATGCTATGTTTGAAATTTGAGCATTCCCCTTATAAATTGGGAGGCAGTCACTGCAGATTTCAAAGGCTGAGGCGGAAATATTCGCTTAATGTTACTCTGAATGGCAGGTCACTCTACAACATGCGCCCTGAGACACTCATATGAGGCCTATTTGATCACAGTCCTTCACAGAACCATCGGTCTTTGTCTCCCTTTCTCTTTTGCCGATATTTGGGCCTTTCCCACCCTGTCTCGCTCTTTTGCTCAGAGCCAATCTGCACACAGTCTGTCAGAGCGCTTTGTACAACCTCTGGTGTTGCTACAGTTGGATGCTGCACCACAGCACAGTGCAGATGTGTAGCATTATTCCATTATGTTAATTATTTCACAACATCTGACCTTCGACAGGGTTGTCATTGGAAATGAACCAAGAAGAATTGAGGAGAAACAAGGATGGGCACAGATCTCTTTAGAAATTGGCAGGATTGAGTGATAGATAATGTTGTTGTACAGTAAACCAGTCAATACAACACAGTACATTAAGCTGAAATGAAAAGTTTGACATGTGGCAAGACTGAAATCCAGTCAGGAAAATAAAATAAAAGTGTGCAACATCTACTGGAGAAAATCAAGAATCAGCCCAGGATAGTCTGGGAGGCAGTTGCTTGACTACATGAAAACTGTACACTTGTTAAGTGTTAAAAAGTAATATTTAAATGATACAACTATTGATATTATCATTAGACAAATTGTTTTGTTTTCAATTACACAAAACAAGTGAGAATTTTAAGGAGATCAAGAAAGTAGACCCCTTTATTTCACCAAGGCTTAAATGTGCGACTGATGAATATCTTAAATCAGTATTCTGCTTGAAGTTAACCTTAAAGAATTTCTGTATCTACTGTAGCTCATTAAGCGACAACATCTACAGTACTTCAAATCTTAAAATGACATTTCCACTGATCTAATCATTAAATAAATGAAAATATGGAATTATATTTAAATGGTAACTGCTTTGTAGTTGTCTACTTCCTCATCTAAATGATCCTGTTAACAGCTTTCAGTCTCCACTTTAGCTGCTAATGACACGTTAGCCAACATTAGCTTACAAACCATCGTTGGCCGAGCATACAGACACCAGTTTGCGATGCACATTTCTAGTTTTCTATAACAGACTGGTAAACGCACACAATAAAGGTTAATACAGCTTATAACTATAAATGAAAACACAAGACAGCGCGCTCTGGCTCAAACTCTGTCAGTCCATCTACTCTAACATGACACTAAAGTCATCACAAGTTATATTAGCTGTGAGGAAACAAAAATAATTGACAGATTCTCAAATGAAAAAAAAAAAGAAGCACATACTGTGCTTGGTCACCCAAGACAAACTGGGAAACTGGTACAGTACAGACTGACAATATCAGCAGAGAGAGTGCACAGCGCTGAAAACTGAGTCTCTGAGCGACGCGGGCTTGCACTTCTCTCCTGTGCTACACAGGGCGCTTTTTCTTTCCCTTCCTCCTCCACTGCAGAGGCAGCACAAGGCCATGAAAGATTGGAGGCAAAGTGACGTCCTCCAGTTTATCCTCCCTGAAAGCCTTCGCATGCTCTCAGTTCCACATGAGGGATCTGATGAAAGCCGTTTGTCAGTATGCCACTTAATTATCAGCCAGAAGAAGAGCCTCTGATGCTGTCCTGTGACAATGGCTCACAGCAGTCTGCTGACTACAGCGCCCACTAACAATGAAGAACTGACTGCAGCTACTAATGGTGACGGGGTAGTGCCAACTGTCCACTTAAGAGTTAGACAAATTAAGTAACGGCGCAGAAAGCCTTTTGTCTGCTCCTTCAATGTATATTCTTTGTCTGGCTTCAGAGGCAAGGAGCAAATTTCACATCTAAATACCAAGACTGTAAAATGTGATGTTTGGAAGACAAAATGCAAAACAGAACATGGTGTACTGAAAACACATTATATTGAGCAGAGAAAAAGCTGAGACGTTTTGACCTTTTATTTTTCCTGCATGTCTACACAAATATTATAGAGTTTATGCTTCTGCTCAATATGCACGTTACCATCAGACTGAAAATAAATACAGTCACATGCACTCTTTAACCTTCTATCTTTGCGTAGTCATATTCTTTTGACTGCTGAGAAACAAATAGTGACTATAGCTATAAACAATTATTAATTCTGTGCAGTTGGATTTAAAAAAAAAAAAAACAACAACTATTAACTTTTACATAGTTTAAAGAAACTCAAGCAACTGCTTGATATTGTTGAGTCTATTTCCAAAATGAATTGGGTGTGTTTCCCTCAAAAAGGTTGGGTGTTCAGAAGCATAAGATGAAGATCAGCTTAGAGAGCTTCATTTTGTTATTCGGCTGAGTTCTTGTCATGCAACTCACTCTTACATTTACTACAGTCATCCCGCGGCTCTTGAATATGAAGGCTTGTACATAAGCAGAGAAAAAAGTAAGCCATTTACCATCATCCATATTAATCTGATTTGATACTTAGGTTTTCATTAGCAAAGTACATTACTGTACAAGTCCATAACAGACGCAGGGTGTAACCTTGGCCTCCCCGCAGTAACCTGTCAGCAGGGAGCAAATCCATGAAGGAATTGCAAAAGCAACGTCTCATTTTAAATAACTGCTCTGCTCTCACTAACAACTCCTTAAAAAAAGACTAAGAGAAGCTTTTTTTGTAATATTATTAGATTTGATTTCCCTCTGAAAGGGAATCACAGGCCCACCATACAGTCCATTAGCCAAGTTAATGCAGAGCTGCCAGACTTGCTGACCCATTAATAATACATTGCAGTGGTCAAAAGAGGCCAGACACCTCCATACACCCCTTCATCCCTTTACCCGGCCACATTAATGGACTAATTCAGATGCAATTAACTGGTAGGGAGAGGCTGTGGCCTTGCGGCTGGTGGAGCACAGGCTGAAGGGCTTACAGCCAGGGCTTGGATTATAATCACTGAGAGCACACACACACACACAGAACAATTTACATACTACTAAAAAGGAGCCAATACATTCGTAGGAACACAGAATGTAGGTTTCACCATCAGATATCAAAAGCAAAAACAGCACTGATTACACTAGGCATCATATTTATCCCTGATATTGTCTGTAAGTGGCCCCTGGCTAAATACCTGTTTCAGTCTATGGTTTGCTAAAATACTGTCAAACAATTAAAGCTGCTATAACTGACTTTTTTTGGCCACTTGGAGGCAACACAACACTGACATATTGAGACCTTTTACACACCCAGCATTTGCGAAGCAACATAGCATTCATTTATGTTTGTGTCAATCACCAATGTAAATCCAATATGCACACTTTTTTTTAACTGTACTGGTCAATAAAACAATAAATGAAAATTATTGCGATATATTTTTCCTCAGTAACAATATAACAAATGTTCAATAAATGTTTGATTTAATTCATTTGAATCACAAACAAATTAGCACTTAATTTTTCTATTAAGATATTTATTTTGTTGAGGAAAAGGGACTGGAAAAAAGAGTTTACCTAAATTTACTCATGCATATTTGTTGAAAAAAGATTTTATCATAATATTATTACATAATTGTTTTGAATGTTCTACCTCAGATTTGGTAAGTGATCCGCTGTTTGACAAGTGTTTGTCATGTTCGGACCTCAAAGAAAAGTTTGTATCCTCAACTTTCACTCAGCAGCAAAAATCAGTCTTTAAAGAAATAATGATTTGACATTTATCATGATAATTATCAATATCGAATTATGTGAAATTTTTGGCCATATCGCCCAACCTAGTTTTGATTTCCACCATCTCTCTTCTGTAGCTGCTAAATGCTCACCTGTGTTCACCAGTTAATTGTTACTTTTGTCTGTCAAGTGGTTCTGGACAGAAACTTGCAGAAAACCACTGCCTGCTGCGGCCGAAAATGGCGCTACGAGAGCGTTGAGAGTTGTAAAACCAAAACAATGACCTGAAAGACACTATAAAGCTCCATAGAATAGAGAGGAACTGCAGCATAAAAATAGTGATTATAGCTGCTTCAGACACCAGCCAGGCTTTTCCAGTCAGGACCTTCCTTATACTGCCGTGGCGTTGCAATTGAATTTCATCGTCGTCTTCTTTTTTATGTTTATCCATTACAGCAAGTTTCATTCAATAATGTGGCTGCAGAAACCTGCTCTTTGAGAATGTGACGTTGACAAATGAGCAATTACAGGAGCGATATTCACGCGTCACATCTGTGGCCAGCATGACCCGCGATTAGCCCTACTGATGCTGAATGTGAGAAGCGAGAGCTGTGCCTGTCAACACGGGCGCCTGGGAAGGCAGCGCGGCCAATTCTGGCATGTCATCCATCACTGGTTCCACTCGGCTGCCACAGCTGTGTCACTGTCCCCCTCTCACAGACCGCTGACCCCACTGAGGACGCACCAGCAGGATGATCAAATATCTCTCTGGGATAAGAGACAGCCATCCTGCTTCACTGACAAGGCAGAGGACAAAAAAACCCTTTCCTACATATCCTCTGCCACGGTGACATCTTTATCAATAAGCAGCATTTAATCCCAGGCAACAGCAGAGTTGTGTAAAAAGACGCATGGCAGCTCGCCTTTCATTCCAAAAAAGCAGGGATTGTGAAGAGCAGAGTGAAGCAATTAGCTGCGGGAGGCTGACACGGAAGGTTAAATAATTGCCAGAGAAGAGAGAGGGTAGATTGAAACAAAGATGAAATGGAATAACATCGGCCAGACGTATTCCCAAGATAATTGCTTGCCATGCAGATTTTATCAACATGGCAATCATCAGGGGCAGTCTACTCCTTTTAAAATTCCTATCAGATGTGGATGACCTACAGTCTGGATGTAAGGCTGCGTGGCCGGGCTCCCGGTCGCTCTAAGTGGATATTCAGTGGAGGCCTTACCTCAGTGAAGCCACAGACCTTTGACCCTATCAGCATTCCCAGGTTGCTGTAGATTTTTTAAAAGATCCTTCTCCAGCCTCGGCTAATGAGTCCTGCAGCCTATTTCCCTTTCATTTCCAAAAAGGAAACGCTGTGTGCACTACAGTGCTGGCAGATAAATTAGCTACACGCTTCACAGGAGGCAACAGTTCTTCAGGGAGAGCAGGCTACCTTAATTATGTTTTAATTACATTTAGAAAAAGACCAGGAGAAATAAAAATAAATAAATAAAAGATCAATCAAGCACATTCATACTAAAAGGTATTTCTGAAAATTAAATCACACCTTGTTTACTTGAAACAGAGACAGAGCCAGTGGCAGCAGTAGCCAGTCTAACACAGCTAAGATGGATTTAACAGGGCAGAATCAGTGTTAAAGGCAGATTCCAAGGACTGTGCTCTATTTATAGCATGCATAATACATCAGCGTACCCCCCCCCTCCTTTCTCTGCCTCTTTGTCAGGGCAGAAATAAGTGCACATACACGAGGCTATATGTGAAAAGGCTTCATCTTTGATCCCATTGTAAACAAAGGGAGCCTGATATTCAGACTGAGTGGTTGTGGTACTACTCCATACTTCAGTCTGACATTGCCTTCTTATTAGCAGTTTCTCAGAGGTTTTGATTTGATTTTACCCTAACCAATCACTGAACTAATGTACCTCAGATGCTCTGACTGTGTCATGATGCGTAAAGTTAGCGCAAGTTAAGCACATTTACATAGAACAGCAGTCGATATTGAGAATACAAGTTTTGCTAGTTTTGCTAACTATTTCCTTGTTGATCACAGGGAAATAATAGACATGTTGAATAGTTCCACAGCACAAAACACTGAGTGTACTGTTTTCATGTTTCAGCACACCAGAGGGGCATTATCACCGTCAGGTACAATATGGACAATTATCAAAGAAACAAAACATTCATTATCTTAAAACAAATAGCTGAGGCAATAAAGATTTAGTGATGACTGCCCCTGTCACTCTAGCATGTGTGTACTGTACCCTTTTAGTACATACATACTTACATTTACTAACCTGTTAGCTAAGTTAGCCCACTTTTTATGACCATGAACATGTTTACTTTGTATTCATACGGTGGTTACCTGGAGTCACGAGCAGTAATTTAAGTGGTAAGTCTGAATAATTATTTCGGATCTGATGACTTGGTTGTTTCTCCAGTTGGGGAAGATGTTCAAAAGAGCAAACCTATTTTAAATTAACTTTTAATAAGGTACTAACAATATCTAAGTTATTAATGTCTGCTGATGCCCATTTCAAAATTATAATAATCAGTTAAGGAATAAAAATGCTAAACAGAAAATGCAATGTCCCTGTGATTTAGTTGGTCATTTGGTCAAAATTACTGTTTGGGCTTTTAATCTTCACCCTAACAACACTCCAAACAGACAGTCTTTCAAAAAGGATGAACACTTTCCTAAATCCTTTTCAGAAAATCCATGATGCGGTGGCAATATTCCCAAAGATTTGCAGCAATATCAAACTCTTACTGTATGTTGCATTACGCAAAGGCGACAGCCAACCAAGTAGAAAAATGATAGAGGGCAATAGGCCACTCACTGAGAAAAGTTAAAATACGGGGAAAGCAAAGTGCTGTTTTTATTTGTCTAAATCTTTCTAGCCATGGAACGATGACTAAAGAGTTTCTGAGCAGCTCCGCTTCATCTTCCCCTCTGAAGAATCTAAGAAGCAGCTAATGATTTTTCCAGTTATGAGTTGTTTTGAAATGTGCTTCAGATTCCTTGCAGTTCATAACTTTAACTGTGACACCGGGGTTGATTTTCTTGCCCAACTGCGTTTCAGGCTACAGATCTGCGACAAAGCAAGGGCACGGCCTACTGGAGGTGATGATCTCAGACACCACATAAATAGGCAGCTGGAAAAGACATAGAAATACAGTTTCTGACCCCTTCCCCAGTTATTAAAGAGTAGTATGGGCCTCACTAATGCCAGTCAGCTAAATACTTCAGTCTACTCTTTAGTTCTCATGTGCAAACCCCAACCCAATGGAGACAAAAGCAAAGCCCAAACTAACTAGAGGACAAGAGAAAAACTAGCTAACCAACAGACTTGACTACACTGACAGAGATCCTACAGCCTTCGCGTCTCATATTTCTACATAATTACTTACTAAAGAGCATGCCTCAACAATACAAACTGATTAACAGTTTTTTCAAAAGGCCTGGAGCTATGACAAAGACAAATTCTTAGCAGGGATCAACAGCCCATCATTGTCCACCGTTATCTATATTATAAATGATTCTTAGAAAGAAGGGAAAAAAAGGTGGCGGTATAAGTGGTGTGTCCCAGCCTGTGAGTCAGGTATTGACTTCAACAGATCTCATTATCACAGAGGAGGAAGTTCACTGAATCAATTGATGACCATGGTGAACAGCTTTTACAACTAGCGGCTGCATCACATCTAATTGAGCAAAAATAAAGCAGATGGGAGGGAGCTTTTAGGGGTTAATGACTATTTAAAGTCAATTCAGCTAAACATATATATATAAAGATATAGATATATGAACTGTGAGGCCATGGCCGTGACTGTCAGAGAGACAACTACAGTTTCAAGTAAAATTGGAGCCAACATCTCTACACAGGCCTGCAGGCCACAAGAGGAAGCGATAGAAGCCTCAGGCCTTTTATGTTCTGCACTGCAGTCAGCACTTCACTCAGCGGAGTGTGGGGACAGCAGCTCCTGCCAAAATGCATCTGTGCCAAGGCCTGCCAGCCTGCTCTCCCCGCCCACTCTTAAGGGCCAGAGCGTGAGCGGTGGGGCGCCGGTAGGCGGGTGCAAGGTGAGGCTGGTGGGCGGGTGGCCAGGCTGGAGCTTCCTGACATGGGAACCCGCCTCACAGCAGGATCAAACTGGCTGCCGAGTGAATCACTACCACTCCCACCACCTGACAAAGTCAGCATTGGGCCAGCACGCAGCCACTTTTGCAGCCTCTACAATTAAGAAGGAATCCAGGATGAGACAAAAGTGCTAAAAATCACCTCATCCGACTACATCCAAGCCAAGGTTCATATGACACTGGACTGAAAAAGAGGAATTTATGAACTTTACGAAAAGGATCATTTTGGACTTGTGGTTGGTGCAAGGGTTACAAAAGGAACAGAGTAGCACGCTAATTATGTATCAGTGCTCCTGAAAAATTCAGTATCAGCAAAGTGCTTAAAATGTAAATGCTTGCTTTACGGTGTAATGATGATACAGGCTAAGAAAGTAGATGAAGGTTTCAGAGAGTCTAGCACCGAAGCAATTTTACACTTTCAGATTTCAGGCCCTGCAAACCTAAGCTTGAGGTGGGAGATATGGGCAGGAAGCACAAATTCTCATACCTGACCAATCTTATTCAAATAAGCAACAGGAGCAGGGATTTTCCGAGCTGTGGCTAGTCACCAGTCAGACGCAAGGAACATTATCTCCAGAGTAAATAATGTCCTGGAGGACCAGTAGCTACCCAAATCTTAGCTTCTTAAAAAATAGAAAAGTGCTTCAGGCTGCTATTATTAATCCTCAGATCCAATGGGAAGTTGAACCTTTGATCTGTTTAGGGTACTGTGTATTTGCATTTTATAATGAGATCAAAGCAAGGTCCAGGGCCCCTGCAGAAGGCAGTCCTGTGCACCATCTATGCACACTGGACGGTTTACACACCAAAGCTATATTTCCCTCTTAACAAGATCATGTAAGAGCTATGGACCTCAGCGAAAATGTACTGGGAGAATCAATGTTTGTTAGGCAATCAACAGTAGCCAATGTTCTCTAGCAGCTAATTTTCTCTCCTAAACACAGGTGTGGAAAGGATAAAATAAAAAAAACAACAACATGCCAGTAGCAACAATCTCCTCAACAGTTAAAGTTCAAGAGGAAACATTTCAAGCATTTTTAAACTGGTTGAGAATTGCTCCAGATTTTCTTTGGCATTCTTCACCTGGAAGAAATGCAAAGGGGAATTTACACACTTGCCTGAAGTGAGCCTACAAGGAGCTGGGAGAAGGTTTGAGATGAGCATAGAAGTCAACATTTGAGAGTGTATGTGGAGTCTCTATTCAATACTGTTCCTGACTAGTTTTTTTTTTAAAAAACAGAAAACATACCAGAAAAGAAACTGCACGCACTGTCACTCTGTCTCTGGCTGAACACAGTCACAGGTTACTTGACACACATCTATGGTTTGTTCAGACTGTTCCACTAGTCTTCTACCAGACTGTCCATCATGATGCACGCAGGTAGCGGCTGACTAGGGGAATACCCCCTCGTGAAGCCACGCGTCTGCAAATCATTTATGCAACAATTGTCCCACAAACAGTTGTAGCGAAAGTGAGAGAACGCTGATTTGCCATTCATGACACACAAGACAGCATCCGTGAAGAGACGGAGCAGATTTGAGAAGCTGTGACAACAGACTTGAAAACTAAATTCAGTTTCTATTCCATTCATTCAATTACAAATAATTTTCTTTGAATTTATAAAACTTCCAACATATATGCTCTTAAATACTTAAAGTATTAAACAGTCTCATCTTTGCACTCACAACGGGCAGAAAGACATTCTTCTGACCTTGAAGTGGGAGAGGATAGTTCCCATTTACCTTTTAATCTCAGGACTCATCTGGGCCAGCTTACATTGCCCGTAATGGCTTTATAATGGAAGAGACTGAACAACAGATTAAGAATTATGACCAAGAGGACACAGAAAAATCACACAACAGTATACTATATCTGCATTATAGAAAAATGCTTCAAGCAAAAGCCTATGGAAATATGTGTTTAGGAGTCCTAGTATATGAAATATCCTTAAGGAATCTGGCAGATTCTCAAAAAGTCATACTTGCCATAAAAAGGAACAGACGGACACGGAAGCTACAGTGTAGAGCCAAATCATGAAAAAAAGGCTGCTTAGACAAACCTGCAAAATATGAATAGGCATACCTCAGCGAGCTGGACAGGGTGTTAAGAAAAGCACCATCTAATGGCTTGCTCATAGATGTCAAGCACATATTCTGCACTCTCGAAGGCAGCGTTCACATTTTCTGACCTTGATGAATTATCTGTTTTTATTGACAGCACTTATTGATATGTTTTTTAAAAGCGCAGGCTAATGGAGTTCTATTGAGATGACTAAATAAGTTGCTGGTGCCCAGATTAGCCTGGTCTCATCTCGCCGGCACAGCTTGCATTATCATACAGAACAGACGCATGCGTGCGTTGAGTCCAAAATTCCTGCATCTGACATCTCCAGGGGAACAGAGGATCGATGACTACATCCGACCTACATTCACCCCACCCAGGCATGCTTGCCTCAGACTAATTACGCACAAACATGCACAGTCAGTCACACTATAGGTGGATTAATGTCATAGTCATAGTAATAGTCACAGTACAGGGAAACGTTACTACTGCATGCATATTACAGAATTCTGCAATTTCAATTAGGTGTGCATGCTACTTTCCAAAAGACTCATTTCTGAGGGTTTTAAAGCCAAAAAAACCCACGTCACGACAGTACAAGCTCCCAGTCACCTTCTGATGATCGGGAGAGAAACCTTCCCCAGCTTTTCCACAGGCTTCAATGAAAATATCATTTGTCTGATGCGTTGTGAAAATTCTCTAAGCACAAAAACGTTAGGAACAAACCTGAGGCTGACGGAGCTTGTTCAAATGCCCCGGGCACGGAAACAGCACAATTGGATTTCATTCAAATGTTTTATGCAATGAAAATATTTTCTACATACTCTAGATACATTCTATCAGATTCTCAGAAAAAAAAACTATGGCAGGGAAAACACCCCATTAACAAGAACTGAGAAAAAGATTGTGACGCAGGCTCCAGCCTATGAGCACATCTTCAAACCGCTTTTTCAGTGTTTCCTGTGCTGTACAGCATCCTGGTTAGAGTGATGTGGTTTTTCACACTTTTAAATGTGAGGGGTATTTCTACAGTTGCAGCCCACATTTAGGCCAGAATCTGTTGATCTATGCAAGCCTTTACTAAACTAGAAACTTGCGTCAATCTCCATCAGCGATGACTAATTCTACAATTTGCTCCTATACCGAAGACATCACTCCAGTTGTGTCAAATCTACATCACACCTGACACTGAAAAGAAACCCCTTTCATTTTATCTATTTCTGTTAGTTTTGTCTCTGTGGATACAAAACAACAACAATGAAATGGTAGACTTCACAAATAATCTCTAATCAATAGTTCCATAATCCAAGGGCCTGTCGGTCCACTGAATTTCACAGACTCTAAAAACAAAAACAAGAACATAAGAGCTTTGACAGATGTAATTAATCGATAAATATATTGAATAATACGCATTATGTACTCAGAACTCACTGGGAAGCAGTACTGATAGTGCATGATCATCTGAGTGGAATAAAGTGCAATGTATATAACGCACATAACCCTTTTCAGTAACTGAATTACCACACTTAATTTCAAAACCTTTACCTTTCTGCAACCACTTAATACCAAATTTGTTCTACTGTAATATTACATATGATGCAATATTTAAAATGTGTTTGCTGTGACCTAAAACTCACAACCCTGCACTAACATCAGTTTTGCTTGATGGTGTAAAGTTGTCAAATTAAAGAAAAACATCTTCCATGATCTAACACTGCTTGAAACTGCATGCTTACTTCCAATATTGGACATTTGCCTTGGTTAGTTAATCCCTAAGAGGATTGAACCCATTGGCCGGTTAGCTGTAGACAGACAAAAAAATGCATCTAAAATGTCAAAACTGCTCCCTTGATATTATACATTTTAATTTACATAAGGACAATTGCGATTTCATGACATTTCCAAATCTTGAATGTTATTTATTCATTTTAGGCATTCAAAACAAGGTTTTGATTGCACAACATCCCTACTGACCATGGGAATTCCTGAAATCAGCACCTGATTTCATGATAAAGCCACATTTGACAACAAAAGAACCAAAAGCACAGCCTCACACATTAGCCAGGCTGTGGTAAATTAATATCATGAAGTCCTTTCTGCTGCTGCATCAACAGTGGAACTGTAAGTTAGTGGGTAGAGCAAAGCTTCAACCTTGCCAGCAGAAACAGTTTGAGGCCATCCACTCTAAAAATGTATAAAAAGTGTTTGCATTCAAGTACATCGGATAAAAGTGTCAACTAAAGGTTGTATATTTCAGTTATTTTAGTTGGGCTAGTCAGTCACACCCTCATATTTCCGAAACAATAAAGTCTGTGGACGTGCTTAAGACTTCACCAAGTCGACTTCAACCCACCTAACTTATGATTTACTCATTGCTGCTCCCTGGACACAAAGAAATACTAACTGTTTTTATTAAAGTACATAAGTACATACAAACTGACCATTGAGTGCTTCATGCTCTGCAACCAGATTTGTTAACAACCTGAACTGCTGCAACCTTGTACCAACCTCTAAATTGTTAGTTTGCAATGAATGGTTAAATTCAATGCCAGAGAAGGTAGGCGGTATATAAAACCCAGAGGAGAGCTCTGTGTTGAGTGAAAATGCCTGTAACTCAATGCACGAACACATGCAGACTGACAGCATATACACTGCTATGTCGCTGACAACTAAATAAGGGATGATGAAGGTAAGACAGGAAACAAAAAGATACAAAATAAAACAATTCATTTCCGTAAAAAAGGCCTCACCACAAAAGCTACAATCAACGCATTTACAACAACACATGCTTTCTCATCTCACACACACACACACACACACACACACACACACCTCAATGCAGCTTGTAAACCAGCCAGATCTTGTCGCCCCAGGAAATGGGCTTCATACATCTTGTCTGACTGCAATAAAGCAGTGCCTAAGATTCTATTTCCAATAAACGTCGACTGATTGGAAAACTCATTCTAATATCAATTTCCATCTGGGCCCTTTAAAAGGCAATCAGCATAGCTTCATCTCGGTATATCATGGGCTCCTTGAGATGATGACACAGCACTGGCTCTCTCCTTCTGCATAATGGCCTTCTCCTATCAAGGCATCTGCAATGAATAATACCACCCATGAATGGGCTATTTAGTCTGTGTTCGCACAGATAGGGGCCACTTCTCTGAATATTAATCCAGGGTTTACACTTCATATGGTTCTCTCAGGGCTGCACCATTTTTCATTCGGAGGAGTAAGGCACTTAGTGTGATTTGGCACACTCATAGTTTCTCTCTAAGCTTTCTCAGAAGTGACAATGGTGATTACCAATGGCATCTCACTTTGTTTAAGATGCCTGGCGACCACAAAACAATTATTTAAGTCAAGGAATATCAATTTTAACTCTTCTACAAAATTCTGTCCACAGCTTACTACAAAATGTGAGTTCAAAGAAGAATTTCCACCAGTGAAAAAAATGATTTAAGTCACTGTATGGTCTGCTACTGCCAAAAAAACGAAAGGACAACCAGTGAGTGTGTCAGTTAAAGTTAGAAGTCACACTATAACCAAAAAGCAACTCTATAAGCATCATGATGGTAATGAACGTTTACACCTGCTATATCGGCTTAAAATAAAGGCCAGATGCCTCTTTCTCTCACCTTCCAGCCACTGCCCGCCTCCCTGTAGTAGGGAAAGTTATCACAGATCCACTGGTAGATCTCACTCAGTGTCATCTTCTTCTTTGGCGAGCTGTTGATGGCAAACGTGATGAGACTGGCGTAGCTGTAGGGCGGCTTGCCGTCCTTGTGTTGCTGCACCTCCTCCTGGTCCAACGTGGTGTTAGGATCCAGTAGGGTACTCTTCTTGCCCATGCCAGGCCCGTGGGCATTCTGGGCGTCCGCCTTGCGGATGGCTGCCTGCATGGTAAGCTGAGGAAGCCAATCCATGGAGGTCAGGCTGCTCTCCAGCTCCGACGTCATGGTGACGGCAGGCCGGGCAGTACGGGGGTGGGGAACAGGTGGAGGTGGTGGTGGTGGTTGCTGTTGGTGCTCGGTGACTGACGGAGAGTGGACCAGGTGTGGAATAACAAACATAGACGACTGACAGGTTGAGGATCAAGTCTCCCTCAGCTCAAGGCATCAGCATGACGTCTTCTGTAGGTCAACTCTGGAGAAACAGAAAACAGACGTGCCCTTATTAGTCAACTATTCTTTGTTACAAGGAGCAGCTAAACATTGTAGAGAAAAAGATATGCATATCAGCTGTACTGTAAAGAACGAATAGAAATGCAAGCGAGAAAGCAACTCTGAGCAGTTTGCCCAACATCAAAAACCAAGTTTCTCTGTAAAGTATGCTTATATTCGCTGTGCAGGAGATCACAAGCCCACCACTTTCTCCACCACTTGCTGCTCTCAAAGCTGACTCATAGCTGGGACTCCATCTGTAGAGAGAGAGTAAATGCCAAGCAATTGTTTTCACAACTGCCAGCCAAATGGGGGAATGGCTCAGGAGGAATTCCGACTCTCTTGAGGGTAGTAAACCCCCTCTCTTTCTTCCCTGGCTGCCAGCTTGCCTGCCACCTCCCCCTTCCTCCCCCAAAACGGAGCCTCTGCCGTAAACAAGCCAGCCTCGTCTGTCCTCAGCCCTGTGTGTGTCAGCCGTGCTGTGCAGAGTGCAGCCCACAACAGCCTGTCTCTCTGTCCCTCTCGGCACACTGCCCTACACGTCTTAAAATAGAGGGGCAGAGTAGAAAGGCCTAAAGTTACAAACGTAGGTGAACACAGGCATCTGTGGGGTTGAAAAAAAAGACTCTGTGCAGGATGACAATGCAATCTTGGGGGGGGCAGAACAGGCGGGAGAACGAGAAATCCTCACCAACTTGTGGGATTTTTTCTCTTGACTAAACATGCTTGCACAAGTGTGCCTTTTTGTGTGTGAGTTGGAGTGTGCACTCAGGCTGTCAGACTGGGAATGAATACAGTCTTGATGGCACTCAAGAGGTCAAAATACTGTATCTAGTATCATTTGTGTGCAATGTTTAATTATAATCAATTATTATAATTTAATCAAATTTTTTAGATTAATACATTGAGATTAATCTGAAACATTTTGGCTAAATATGATTGATCAAAATGACATTAACTCCAGATCTTTTCATGGCTGTAATCTTTGTCTTTATCACAACATCTTACTTTTTCAAAAAGCTTTATAGCTGAAATACCTAATTAGCAGATAGCTTGCATGGAATATTTGAAATCTCAGATTTGTTTTATCTATCTTACTTCGTTAGTGAGCAAAAAAGGGGGTGAGGAACTAAAAACTATTTTATGGACCTCTGCTGTCCATTTGAGATGCAGCAGGAATAGTTAGAAATTCCTAAATTGGGCAAACTGCTTTGGCGGCAGTTGGTCACAAGCAGTTTTTGGTCGTCCCTTTTAATTGATCTCTCACAGCGGGGGTTAGCTGGTGCCCAGCCGCCAATTCAATATCCTCTATCAGTGTAGACCGGCGGAGTCAGATGATGAAGGCATTTCTAAAACATCCAAACAGAATTCTGAGAAGGGAAAAACCAAATCCAGTTGGGGGAGATCATTAATGGAGTGGAGCATTGGTCTTAAATCTTTTCTTACAGTCAGTGTTGGGTTTCATAAGGCACTGTAAATTTTGTTCTAAGCAAAATGCATTTACATTTTTATCTATTTGATTGCGGTTGTGGTCACCTTGAATTCACGTCAGTAACCATGCGTTTATGGAAAAAAGTAATACCAAAGGTCTGAAAAAGCTTTAAGTGCACAAGGCAGCGTATTTAGTCATATTTTGGCCAAATCATGAATGTTTGGAACATACTGGCTGTGAAGGTGGACTGGCGAGTTTTTATGGATGTTTTGATACTTTATTCCCACTGTGAATACTTGTCATCTTTGAAATCTAAAGTAACTGACAGAAACAAATGCTTACGGCCACCTTTCAAGCCTTTTGATACTCAAGACAGATTTTAGGGTTGAATCTCACTTTAATCTGTTCACTTGGAATAGAGCTAGATATTTACTTTTGACTGTGCTTTTTTTATTCTTCCTTCATGTTTGTTCACATATTGGAGACCTTGATGATGAAAACACCAAAGGCTTTGAAGAACCTCTCCCAACCGCTGTAGTCATGATCAGACTGATAGATGAGCACACTTGCTGACTGACTACCAACAGGTGAGTCAGCCTAATGGTGGAGAACAGTTCCTCATCAACGAAAAGACAAACAAATCATACACAACACATCTCCACCCTGTAACTGAAACAAAGGTGACTCACAAGCTGATACTGACAGTATTTTTCCTCTTTGAATGGCAGCCTGATATTTATAAGTATGAATTTGAATATCTGCAGCCCTACTCAAAGGGCCTAAATACGTTATGTTTGACTGATCTCAGGTGAATTCAGTCGTTAGCAGTTTAAACTCCGCCGCACTTTTAATACACTTTTTAGTTGGACATATTGCAAGCACAATACAGGAAACAAAATCACTCATTTGAATCTACGCAACCCTGAGACAAAGTCAACTTATGAAACCTTAACAAAATCCAGTAGTTAAATACGCTTAAATATGCTTCCCGTTTTTGCTTATAGACTGACACCACAAATTATTTTAATTATTAATTATTTTAATTATTTTATTTTGTTGACTGGATGTGTCACACCTTTTAAAAGATGTTGCTAAACATTTAAATATATTGTTAAACAACAGAGCTGGATACTTGATTAAGTGTTTCAAATCATTTTAAAGTGAAGATTTGCAGCTTTTTCTCTAATATATATCTAAGACATTTATCTATCTAAATGTCTTAGATATCTAGACAAGACAAGACATTTGAAGACATCACCTTGGGATCTGAGCAACTCTGAAGGGCGCACTTCTCAAATCTTTGCCATTACATAGACTAAACAATTAATGATTAGTTCAGAAAACTGGCAGATTAATCTTTAATGAAAATATTTAGTTGCAGCCTTACAATATAATTAAACTGGACTACAAACTTACCAGAATGACCAGACATTTAAATCCCTCATCTGAGTGTCTGTTAAACTGGATTGCATTAGATTTAGGTTGGTGTACCTCAGCGTAATGATCTATTTAAGTTCATTCATGCTGGTCTGGATGTAAATGTATTCATTGTTACCAAATGCTCAGTATGAATGGGGATAGAGAAGAGGAAGACAGGGCCTTCTGGTGGCCACCGAAGGTGAGCTGACAGACAGAGGTTGATGAAAGGGGCTCCACCCGCTACACGGAGACGCATGCCATTTGACCCTCTACGCTAATGATCCAGCTGCTACATAATCTGCAGGGCCAAGTCAGTGTCTTAATTAGAGAACCTTGGGCTGTGGCAAGAATGATGAAGCGCAACACAGGCAGGCAGTAAGTCGGCCCCCTTGCTGCTTTCATTACGCTGCCAGCCTGTGGGACAGTCAGAGCAGGGACAAGCCCTGGCCTGCTGCCGCCTTAGGGAGGACTGTCTGAGTATGTTCACGGGTCTGGGGGTAGGAAGAGGAGTACTGAGGAGGAGGGAAAGAGGAGGAGTGGAAAAGCCAAGGGAGATGAAGCAGTAGGGGAGGGGGTGATGGGCACCACGATGCTGGCATCAAGCCTGGCAGAGAGCAGAAAGTGGCAACAGGGTCTGCATCCGAAAGGTCTTAGAGTCCAGGCGCTATGATTATGAGGCCACACACATGGAGCCACTTTGATCTGGCTCTAGGAAAATGGGGTTCTGTTGCTGCCGGCGCCAAAAAAACTTCTCTCTCTCTCAACTTTAATTTGTTTTTCGAATGGAGCACTGAGAGTATTTTCGAAGGATGAGAGAGAGAAATGGATGGTCAAATTCATTCTCTATTCAACACTCAGAGTTTCTTTATCCTCCAGGGATTAATGGCAGATTTAGTTCTGAATGAGAAACTGACAGCGTTTTTGAAACATCTTAATTTACCAACTTCTTGACAGGACTTATCAACGTTCCAGCTGCCAACAGAGCACTGACAGCAAATCAGTGATTGTGTTTTGTGTCTCAGCTACTAAGTCTGAAGTGGCTCAATCAAACTGACAGCATGGTTATTATACATGTGCCAGGCATCCTTTTATTCAACAATCTCCAATGAGGCAACAAGCTGAGTAACGACCAGGGATTACTCAACACAACATAGCAGATTACGTCAACATTAGGCAAATGCGTACTGAGATGCAAGTCAGCAACTGCGTCATAAAATCAGTGCTGTTCCCCATCTCTGCTATTGCAAAATTGATGTATGTACTTAACAAGCACTTAAAAATTTTAGTACCCCTAACAATGCATGGCCCAGGATGAAATTAATATTTCAAGTGTGATATTGTTGCAATGAATGGCACTTAACTGTCAACATTTTATACAATGACCACCCATTTCATTTTAATTCTAATTTAGAAAGTATGGATGTTTTATAAATGTGTATGTGTCTGGAACATATCTGTAATGAGGTCAGTATACCTCAACCAGTACTTGTGCTCCCGGTCAAGTTTATTTTTTTGTTGCTTCAACGGGCAACAATCGTTATTTTAGCCAGTGAAAGTTAGCGACCATTAGCGCTGGCTAACATGAGAAGCTGCTACATGATGTTTTCAGTCAGTCAATCACAGGTGGGCTCAAATCATTTTTTACAATCAAGTGAGACCTAGTCAAGACTGGGTCAAATAGCCTGATCTAACAAGTAACAAGACAAAACAACATCATTAGGTACAATATTTACAAATGGTAAATAATTGCTTCTATATTAATGTTTATTGTCTGCTATGTAGCAGAAGGGAGTTACCAACTCAATTTCACTATATAACCTGTTATATTGTGACAAAATAAATCTACCTACCTACGCCTGAATGTAGTATACACAAGGCATGTTATTTTTTGTGATTTGTGGGTTTAGTCACTTTTTTGTTAGCTGTTAACAACATCAGGGGTTAATGCTACATCTGTGTCGTCCTCTATGTAAATGCTATGGTATGGTATCTTTTTTTCATGTCATTTGCTTTCCCTACAGTTAGAGATGGGTACTGGTTTTACAACTTCTTACAGCAAAAAGAACTTGATGGTAAATATACTGTTCCACATATTAGTTATTGTTTCGTTGCGTTTGCTATTTGACTGTGAATAATCTATCGTCCAGCAGTAACCAAACATCATCGTCCCTAAATATAGTACACAGATGTACTGACTTTATTTGTCTGCTTCAATTAAACTATGGAACGAGACAGTGATTGGGACTGAAGCCTTTTCAACCTTTCTAAGACAATCTGAAGTATCTGTATTTCACTGAGTGCTGAGGTACAGTAATTCAACCAACGATAAGCTCCTTACAATCTAATGCTATATGTTACATGTAACACAGTTTTACATAGTTTAATCGATTTAAAGTGATGTGTTTTCATTTTCTTACTGACTTCCACTGATTTCCATTAAATGGCATAAAATCAGTTTAAAACTGATTTTCACCTGGATTTTATGCTCACATACAGATCTTTTCACTTTCTCCAGCTGCAAAAGTGTTCACTGGCTCCTCTTATAGCAAAGAAGCTCACTTTTAGCGGCACTATTAGCAAAGAGGAAAGTAAACCCATATGAGTTGTCTCACAAAGTAATAATAAAATGAAACAAAAATAAATGGTAAAACTAGAGTTTCTGTCCTGCAAATACTATTTCTCTAATCCCATTTTCACCTGCGTCCAAGTTAAAAGTTTGCAAGGCCAGATGACGTAACATTACACTTCTAATACTGCTGAGCATTTTCCAAAGAGCACACTGAGTTGTTCCAAGATGCTGAATGTTTTTTCCTACATTCTACAGTACAGTATGAAAATCACCTTGCAAAGTCCCGACACCTGCTGAGGTAGGTAATCCATCTTAGTTAACATGCCCAATTTTGGTTTTATCAAAATTATGTTATAGTCTATATAGTTATTAGGGGTGGGAATCTCTGGGCACCTCAGGATTCGATTATGATACAGAGGGCTGCGATTCGATTATAAAATGATTATAGATGCATCTTGATGCATCATTTTTTCTATGCAGGATCCCTGGATAATTACTAAGCTTTTAAGTTGCGCATTAAAATCCAAAAGAAACATCTCCTTTTTAGCTTAAAAGGACTAGTTTGCATCCCTAATTTACTCTATAAACCTCAGCTTCATGGTCCCTCATTTCATTAACAACCAGTTGTCAGGCTCCTCTGAAAATTTAAAAATAATTATCATCAGGATAAAGCCTACATGTATGTATACAGGACAGAGCTGTACACTAGTTTAGTCTAAGCTTGTGCCTGATGTTTTCAACCCTTGACTAGTAGGTTAGCTATTAATGACATAATTTAGCTAACCTTACATAAATAAATATTTTTTGTGCATTTCACAGGACGCAAGGACGCTTTACACAGAGTTACAGTGACATAACATCAAAAAGTCATTCACGCTTGAATGCCTTGGTAAAGAGCTGGGTTTTTAGTAGATTTTTTAAAGTGTCCAGACAGGGAGCATTTCGGATCTCCGTTGGGATGGAGTTCAAGATGGTGGGGGCTGTGACGGCGAAGGCTGTCCCCAAAAGTCCGGAGGTCTGGTGTGGGGGACAGAGAGCAGGCCCTTGTACAGGGGAGATGTTAGCTTAGGGGCGCTAACAGCCTTCACTTTTCCAGCCTTTGGGAAAACTACAGACTTTTAATAAGGGACACACTGTGACCTACGCTGCACGTTTACTACCAGACAGAAACTTACTGCTAATGTATTTCTCCGCTAACTTTCACCGTCACTTCTGCCGCTCGCTCTCTCTTGCTCGCTCGGTCTCACACACAGGATACGTAGAGAGCTGCCGAGCGTCGCCATGCTCGCAGTGTGCGAGTTAAAATCATCACTTGCGCACTGATATTAATGATTGTGTGACATTTTAGTAGGGTGGTTATTCATTCCGCAGCGGTGGTATGCCGAATACAGGCTGTTGTGTGCGCTTCACAGACGGTCCGGCGCTGCACTTCCGCGAGTTCCGCCTTTTGCGTTCCGTCAACATTATGTTATCAATTAGCTTTAAATAATAGATTTTTAGACATTTGTTAATCGATTCATAATCTCCCACGTCCGCATCGCGATGCATCTAAGAATCGATTATTTCTCCCACCTCTAATAGTTATACAGAACACCCTCTTGATGAAGGTCCAGAGGGACCAAAACATTAAACAATAAATAATATTAATAATCAACATATTATGATGCTGAACAAGAGCAGAGTGCAGGATCTTCTTTTCTTAAGACGTAAGTGATACTTTCCAACACACCTGCATCTGAGATAGGTGGATGTGCGAATATCTCCTTGGAAAAAAATTGTGCATATAGCCGAAAGCAAAACTCTGCTGATGTCCTGTCATGTTTTATGACGCTTTGACATCCAGCACATCAAAATTTGAAAATGTTATTACGTCATGCCTGAAAGAGCTAAAATCACTACAAATATTATAAACCGTCACATCTTACAGTAACCCGCATTCATACTGAATATTTTGTGTCGTTTTTTTGGCTACAATGCCTCATATTTCAAATGTGTAAAAACAACAATAACGAATAGTTTGATTAGTGAAAAGAAACATCTTCACACCACTGGTTTCAAGATTTGAGCTTCAATACCCACAAAATATAGAATATACTACAATAAGCTCATTTTACTTGTCACATGCAGCTTCCACTTTAATGAATGAAACTAACACATTTGTCATGTTTAGCATGACATACTGCAAAACAGAGGGAACTACTGGCTAAAGCAGAAGTAGAGGAGGCCCACTAAAGGGAAGTAGGTAAAACATAAATGTGAATAAAATTGCTTTTACTATTTGAATTACACTAGAAGTCTTCTTAGTCATGAGAAAAAACTCACAAACAAACATCAGGCTTGGCACCCATTCCAGGTAGGGAGCAGTGT